>NC_052956.1:20325007-20427874 GCF_013358895.1 Oreochromis aureus | reverse complement strand
CCTTTGTAACCCTTTCCAGACTGATAGAGTTCAGTGTTTCTTAGCTGTTTCTTTAGATGTCCACGATGTTGCTTTCTGAGATCTTTTAGTCAACTTCACTTTGTCAGACACCTTCTAGTTAAGTGATTTCTTGACTAAAATATTCTGGCCATATTCCGGCCTGGGTGTTGCTCATGAAGTCATCTCTATAAAAAAATGTGATTAATCACTGTTGATTTAACACATTGGTGTAATTACTTTTTACATAGAGACAGAGGTTTGGACAGCTGTTTCCCTTTATTTGTATTTTTATTTGTATTTATTCAGGTTATCTTTGAAATATCTCAGTGTGACACTGATACTGAGTGTGGTAGGTTTTGAAAACAGCATCAGCACAGTACACAGCAAAGGGGAAAGGAACAACTGTTCCTTTCAAATTTTATGAATTTTTTAATGAATTTTTGTTTTTGCAGATCTTTTCCATCTTTCTTTCTTTTTTCTTTTCTTTGTAACGTATAAACAATGAAAGATGGGGTCAGTGTGTCACTATCAACTCTGTGCTGGACCAATTTCAGCCGAGGAGGTCGGACTACGTTTGATTTTATGTTTTATTTAACCTTGAAATTGTTTTATTATTATTATTTATAATTTTTTTTACCCTGCCTTGCTGAAGCTTTCTTTTCAGCACAAGCTCACGTGTCTGAATTTACAGTTATTTTTTCATTGACATGAACACCACTGATCTGAAATCACACAAAAAACAAAATCCAAGTAGTAGTTTTATTTTTATTTTTTTTATTGTAAAAACCACAGACATGTTTAGTAAATTATTTTCATAACTTGAAATGCAAATATAAATTGTAAATTTTGAAAACTTATGCCTAAATGTGGAAATGTAATGTAAGCAATAAAACTATAAACCAACAAAGCAGATGGAGATGTCTGAACCAAGAAACAGGATTTTATGTATTTCGGGTAACTCCTGGGCCACTCCTAGATTTTCTGATGAATGTCAAATGAAATCATCAAATTCAACATGTTTTAATTAATTATTATGCACCATTGTTTAGGGGACAGCTATGGTTTTTTTTTTTTGTTTCCTTTGTTTGCACAGACACTTTCTCCAATGTGTTTATTTTAGTCTTAAGTTGAATTTATATACATTGTTGAATCCCCTGAGAGAAGTCTTCTTAATATTTCAAATCCTAATATAAAAGTAAAGCAACTGCAAAGCTACAAAACAATATTGTGAATGCATTGCATTACAAGACGCATGACTATATATAAAAGATGGGCATAGGCAATGTGATGTCAGTGACGTCTTGAAGCCCAGAGTGAATGTTTTGATCGTTGCAATGTTTTGGTGAAACCAGCTGTGATGAGTGAGGGGCAGATCAGACAATGGACTCTCAAATAGTGATGACTTATCAACCTTAAGCTAGGCCCAAAGCATACCCTGCTTTATTCTCCTTTATGAATGTAAAGGGATCACAATTTGCAAAAGTTGCTTTTATTAATGTCAAATCGATAAATTCTGTATAACCCGTTGCCCCCTGCTGGCCATTAGAAAGAATGCAAGCTCACAAAACTGCTGCACTGGATTAACTTTTTAGATCCCAAAGCTCCTTTATATTCTGTGGTCTTAGTGAAAAACAGCAGCCCAAGCAGATATGTCATCAGTAATGGCACTAGGTTAATTTGGGCTGGAACTCTTGAATAATTGCTCTTTACCAAAGAGCTGTAACATCACACAGCAGCAGGATTTATAGCACGGGCTATCAGAGACAGCAGCTGGTAGCAAAACAAACTAGAAAATTAAAATAATCAGAGTTTCAGAGGTGAAACTGAATGCAGCACAATGAACATGCTCAGGATTAATCCAACATCATCAGAGCTGTTGCCACATTTTTGTTTTCAGAGAAAGTCCACTTATTATTTGTTAAAAATCACAGTATTTTCTCTTGGATATTAAATCATTTTGACAACAGATTTCAGTTTTGTAGCAGCCACAATAATGCAAACATGGTTGAAAGTACATGAAAATTTGGGATAACAAATAATTGGCCTCATAGTAAAAGCACACGTTCACTGTAGGTGTTTCCACCTCACACAGCCCCAGAGTAAAAAAGTTAATGGCCAAGTATTACATGTATTATCCTACAAGGCCTCTCATTTATTTTACTGTAGGAGACGCATATTTAGCCATTTGTTGCCGGCACGCGCTTTCTCTTCCCGTCATAATCTTAATTCATAAATCCCTAATTTTTAATGATCATTTTGCGTGGAGTCCCAGATGATGATGTCAGGTTTTTTTTCTTTAATTATATGCCAAAGAGGAAAATGATATATTTTGTATCATGAGATACTCCTCTTCACACATCACATTTGTGGTGCAGGTGAAGTAAAGCAGAAATGTTTCTGAATCTTCCCTGGAAGAGTTTAGTGTTCCTGTTGTGGAATCTAATTTACAAATGTATGCGTTGATTGTTTCCAAAAATGTATCCGTAAAGGAAACATAGTCTACAAGAGTTTCCTCTTGCCTCTACAAACATTTTAGCCCAGTTTTGCTTTAACCATTAATAACTACATACAGAGCCAATCAAAGGTTTAAGACCACTTGAAAAATGGCAAGGACAAAAGACAAACCATTTTTTGAGCATGCGATTTATTAAAAGCAATGCTTAAACTGAAACAGGCTGTTTTGTCTCACTCCCGTGTCCTCTTGTTGTATGTTGAGGCTCTACTTTGACCCTTGCTAAGACCCAGCCATGCAAATATGATTTTTTTTGTGTGGCATTTTTAAAGTGGTTTTAAGCTTATGATCGAAACTGTATCAGTGTTGTTTTACGGTTTTCTTCTTTTTGTTCTTATTCTTTTTGTAAAAAAAGAAAAAAGTAATAAAGTATATTGCTAATTAAGGAAATCAATTTTTTTCCTACTTTGTTTTCTTACCACAAGATGGCTGTAGCACATCACATTAAACATCTCAAACTGTCCATCAGAGTCACTGAGACTTTTAACATTTTTTTTTATATTAGCAGGTTTCGGATCAACCACAGGAGCTCATTTTCATGCAAGTAGAGCAGATCCACAAGGCCTGAAGGAATATAGCAGACTTCTGGTTTTTAGGAACAAATCAGTACCAGTACACACACCTGCCAGTCCACCCAGTGTAAAAAATCTGCTTTTTCAGTGAAAGAATTAAACATTTTCAACAACTCATTCTGAGCTTTTTTAATTGGATCAAAACAAGTGGTGCACATAATGACAGGAGGGATTTTATTCCCCTTGAATTAGTGAAGCTTCCAACGCTGCACTTGTCACTTACCTTAATGACCCAAATCCCATAAAACCTTTCAGACTGAGTGTGTGTCATTAAGTCGTTACAGGCTTTTACGAAGCAGAGAGTGCATGGTGTCAATTTGCAGCGATGGCAAGAACAGTAACTCAATGATGTTCCGTGTTTGTTTACATTTAGACCTTTCTTTGTATTTGCTTTCATACTTGTGTTCTCTGCTGTTATGAGTGCTATTGATATCCTGGCTTAGGGGTTGCTAGTCTCGCTCTCAAGCCTGTTATAACACCTACACAGTGCAAAGCCTGGAGACCTTAAAGTGTGCAGAATTTGACAAAGTGTGGGCCTCATCCACGAAGAGTTAACCGCATGTGAGGAAATGCCATTTCAGCGTAAAAATTACTTGATGTTGTGCTCATGAACATACTCAAGTATCTTTCTACAACAGTGTCAATATTTGGATGTTGGGAGGCAGCAGCTTCTGCTTTTTGTATATGTTTGGTAAAGGCTTATCGTGTCAGAAAAAGCTGAACAGTAAACATTGCATGATTGTGTATTTCTTGTGGTAATATTTTACTCAGAAAAAGTAACATTCTTCACTTGCAAAAACTCTGTCAGATGTGTAGTTACAGCAGCAGTATCCACACATCATCATCATCACACAGGCAGATAATTTAGGTTTAAAATGTATACAGTGTAACATGTTGTCCGGCAAAGTTTGACATTTTTGTAGTGGCGGTTAATCAATAACATCAGCACTCACCAGTTTATTCACACAATAGGAAAGAACACTTTGCGATGGAAAATGTGAAATAAAATTCCACAAGTAACTGAAACAAGTGCTCATAGTTCAACGGTCAAACGCACTTTTTGAGCAACATCAGAACACTTGGTAGATTTCACAAAATTTGCACTGCAGGTGAGCCACACCAAATAGGTCATACTGGTTTGAGGTTTAAGGCATTAATGACAGAGATGATGCATTCAGCATTATAGAGTTTCCTGAGTGATAAATGAGACCTGTGCATATTTAGAAGGTCAGCCTTAAGAAGGCAACTTTTAAAAAGTTGCTAAAGAATATACTCTGCTTTTCTGCACCATATGTGCTGCTGCTGTAACAATAATAATAATTTTAAAAAAAACTCCTAGTAGGATGAATAAAAGAGAGATCAAATAGATATTGCTAATGCTAAGTGCTTTGGCTTTATTACAGGAATTACTAACATATCATAAGTAAAAATACTTTAACATTTATATTCAAGTAAATACTGACATACAGTATGTATTTGCATTTTACAATTTAAAACATGCAGTTGAAGTGTAAATTTCCACCTAGGAAATAATTTTTTTTTTTTTTTTTATGAGTGGACTACTCAGACAGGTTTTTTAATTTCATACACTTCCCTGTTAATCCACTGAAAAGCCCCAAACAGTCACGCTGGTTTGTAATACTTTGACCAAACCATTGTCTCCATAGGACTGTATAAACATGTGAAGGCAGTTTCCTCACAACAGATTACTGCGCATGTATTCATATGCGTTTCACATTTAAGAGTGCAAATAAATCCCTAAAAGGTAGTTTCTATTTTCAATAGAAGGTCGTTTAAAAACTCTGACCTGACCTTTAATATTAAAAAAAAGTAAAAGCACCTTCACTGACACATTACAGGAACCAAAAGGTCATTGTGATTTAAAAGTGTCTTAATCTTTGAATAAAAACCGACAGTAAATCCCATAACTGTAAGGTAAAAACCAATCACTGGCCGTGTTCTGTGCCTTGTATCTCATCTAATACAAAATCTTACACAGAGCTCATAAAACAGGATCAATTACATAAAAGGAGGACTCACAGTTAAGACACATTCATTATAGTAATAGCTTGGAGTTTCAAGATTTTGTCCAAACAAAACAATCGGTCTACTGATGTAGCAAAGTTAAGGGAAGGTTGTGTTTATGTATATTTATGTTTTCAAATATCATGTAATTTTCTACATCTAAGATATAGAAGTGGAATAATAACATAGTTATTTGTATTGAAAACTTTTAAATTTAGAATAACCTCTTTTTAAAAGTGTACAATATCATGGTCCCTTGAAAATTAAGACTACCTCCATGGCACTCTGCCCATTCAAATTATACAGTTTAATATCCTCAGCTGTAGCTCGCAGCATTTCACCCTCTCTGTCCCCATGTCTGCTTGAAGATCTGGCATGAGTATGAAAAAATGTGTACAAACCCTTAACAGTGGCTACAAAAACAGCCCTCCTTAACTGGAAAGATGGGAACCACCCTTCAGTAGTAGTACCAAACTAGTATCAGACTAGCCAACTGCACAGAAAGATGCACCTGAAAACCTTAATAAACACTCATTTAGCAGTATCACTTGGCATCCTGTGGAAAATAACCTGCAAAATAACTATACATGCACACAAGAAAAATATTTACATTTAATAAGCAACTTCCCGCCTACATTAGTGCCTGCCCTCCCCGAGTCTGTAAAGTAATCATCTTTTAACAAAGAGCAAAATATAATAATCTTTGAGCTGCATCTCAGCGACTTACTGAGCGACTGTTTAGTAACTGTGGTGTTTACTGAGTGCTGTGTGTTCACCACCTAGTTAAATGTCATCTGATGAATTCAAATTGTCAGCACTTCTTCCCCCAGCTAAAAACACCTATGTGGGTGGATGAGTGGTTACACAATCAGTGCTGGAAGATGGTAAACAAAGAGCCCACGTTGTCGTCAAGCATCAGAGAGACAGATTATTTCTCCATTACAGGCAAAAAAATCGTTCTAGCGCCAGCAGTAGTAGTAGTACTTGTATATGTTGGCGTGTTTGTGGTGCCAGAGTCAGAATTTGTCAGTCTTTTCTGAATAAATGCGGGGCAAAAGGTAGATATGTAAACATCTTTAAACCCTGAGTTAGAGAAACAGTAAATCAACGGGTCCAGCAGGCAGTCGCTGTAAGACAAAACCATGAGGGCGTCGTACCACTGGACGGCTATGTTTTCTGCATCCTGCCAGTTCTTCAGCCGCACAAACAGCAGTGCTGCTCTGGCTATAGTGCAGGGAAGGAAGCAGAAGGAGAAGACCACCACAACAGACGTGACCAAGCACACAGCCCTCCTCAGCTTAGTCTTCTCCCCAACCGTCTTCTTCCTCAGCCGGTTGACAATGCGGACCGTGCAGTAGACGAGGATGATGTAGGGGATGATGATTTGGGAGAAGAAAACGATCTTAAAAAAACAAACAAAAACAAACACTATCAGGTATAACTCGTTTCAACAGCCCTATGTGTCACACAGTAAACATGGATTTCTATACAGACATGGGGAAGTTTATCATGTACACTCCTGACTCAAACACTTTAAACCCCCCTTAGCTGCTCCAGCTATCCCCTGCCTTTTACTTAAGTTATGACATTAAGTTAGAATTAATTTGAAATTGTTTAAATTTCTTTTTTTCAAGAATAACTGGTTATTATATTATGAAAATCCAGTTTATTTTGAAAGTTTCAAAAACAAAGAAATATTAATAATTGATACAAAGAGAAAAAATGTGATTAATTTTTACTTCAGAAAAACTCTGACTCGGTTCTGCCACGCCTGGGTGAGTGTATCTATGTCTTTTGGAAGGGAACTGCCGGTTAGGGAACGGAACTGGATATTGACTGTAATGCCAGCTTTATAGGAAGTTGCAGCAGTTGTGTTAATATCTGCTGTTCTTCTTTAACGTTCAAATATAAATATTCAAAGTCTTTCTGATTTCCAAATCAATCCACCCATTTTCTTTGTGGAGGCTGGAGGCCGTCTGATCTGTCAGAGCGAGGCAGCAAACAGCCTCTACAGGTCCCCAGTCTATTGTTAGTCTGTTGTCACCAGTATATATTGTTCGGGAACATAAAACAACACTAAATCCAAACAAATAAACTGAAACCGTACCTCTCTAAAGGTGTCCGTCACGTCATGTAAGTATGTCTCCTTTACACGGCCGTGGCTGTTGCAGCACTCAAAGGTTGTGACCATAGTGGGAATAGTGAGGGGAAGCAAGAGGATCCAGATGATGACAGATATCTGAGGAGATTTCTTAAACACCTTGACAAAATTTCTCCTTCCAAGATGGACCACATTGAAGTAGCGATCGAGGGACATTGTGATGAGGAAGCCGATGCTGGCTCCTCGATTGAGAAACAGCATGAAAAGCATTATCTTACAAAGCACAGTATCCTCACTGCGCCTCAAGTTGTGCTGGTAATGATGGATCTTGAAAGGAAGGCAGCCCACCAGCAAGAAATCAGCAACCACAATATTGAACAAGAAGATCGCTTTGTTCTTCCAGAACTTGTATCTGAAAAGGAAGCAGGTCATAAAACAGTTAATTGTTTCACAGCCAGTGAGTTTGCTTTGTATCAAGAGTGAATGAAGAGGAACAGGAAAAAAATAAACCTAAGCTTATGATGCTGTTGCTGCCGTCCACACGACCTCTGAGTGCGACTGTCCAACATTTTACTCAGCTCTCCGAGGAGAGGATGACTCATGTCAGATAAACTCTTCAAAACTGCGTGGCAATATATGCAGATTTTACTTTGTAGCGACTTGCAAGTGCTGCAGTGTAACACTTACAGCTCAGCTTTTTTGTTCTACGCTTTCTATTTTAACTTTTCAAGAAGAAAATTTGATTCATCTGTCCATTTCAAAGGTTTGATAGAGTTTTTGGTAGGTCTTGTTATTTTTATGGAGTCTGAATTGGTTGCATCAGAGTGGTCACAATCTTTTAAAGATAAACTTAAAACCGCTTTCTTCACCACATCAGTAGCTCAGTTGGTTTACACTTCATTTAGCAAACTTTGCCCCCAGTAACAAGAATCCAGCACAGCTTTTCTCTTGGTTTTTACTAAAACAAGAATAAATCTAAACGAGTGAAAAGATTTCCCGTACCTGAAGATGAAGATGTAGAGAACGGACAGGTTGAGAGGCAGACCCAGTGTAAATTCTCCCACCATTACCCAGGAGAGGACTTGGTATGTAATGTCACTGGGTGTTTTGCAGTGGTCAACTGATCGATTTACAGACATGTTTTGTTGAATCATCATATAAATGGCAAAAAATGTCCACCTTCTATAGCAGATAAAGCTACGGTCAAATTAATATGCCGTATATTGAGAAAGCAAGCATTGCAGTTAAATCCTTTATCCTGGAGGTTGTTGTAGCTTCCTATGATCTTGAATCTTCACCCCTCAGGGACAGATGGCTCCTTCTCAGTCTCCTTCTAGTTCCTTAAACTGATCAGTCCCCTTAAGAGAGACTTACAGTGATTGTGGACCTCTGTCAAGGCTGGTTTTTCCATGGCAAAAGATACTGAGGAAGCACACTCTCAATGCAGCGAAGGAGAAAGGAGAAAATGCCCTCTCTTAGCTTCTGTTTATGTGATGCTGCCACACTGGTTACTTGCGAAGAAGTATTTACATTCAGGAGGTGCTGGAGGTGTGGTTTAGGGAGCTCTACTCAACTGACTGAGAAACAAAGCATGAGAGTTACATTTATAAATCTTTCAATCTGCAAACTCTAAATTATTGCTGCAAATGCACATCTGGATTCAGGCTGTTCCACTCTTCCTGACTCGTCTTTTCAATCTCTCTGAATTTGCATGGAAAGCCAATCTGACTGAGCTGCTACTTTAGAGACGCTGGCAGAGTCTGTATTTCAGCTCCATGCCAGCTAATCTAAGTTGGATTAATACTTATTAGTTGTCTTGGTTAAACTTGCTTTGGTTATGTCAAAGTGAGAGTTTGCTATTCCAGAGTCAGAATCAGGTGTTTTTGTTATTTGGTTGAAGGATTATGGGCAGTGCCAACCTATACCTCTATTTTATCAATATGTCACCAGTGCCACAGAAAAAAAGAGTGAAGGGTCGGCTTCATAGCTTGGAAAGTGTGCACGTGATAATTATCTTCAAATGAAATCACCCCTTTGTGCAATCTAACGTTGGAATTCCAGATTTGTTTGTGATTTCAAACTTTTTTTTTTTCATTTCAAAATGATTAAGACCATTGTGCTTCTGTGATACTGAAAGGTTTCGAAAGGTTCTGCACGTCTGACTGTAACAGTGAGAATTTTAACCCATTACAGCCATTGCAACGTGACTTTTCTGTACTAATAATATGAGTGTATCGTGGCCCAGCAGGCCTGCCTGAGGATGGTCAGCTGTGACAGTGTTTTTGTTGTTGTTACTCTCTCTCTCTTTCTCTCCTCCTTGGGCGGAACTCATTATGGGTTCCCACCTTTGGCTCACGCACCTGCAGGACATCTACCTACCTGCGGCTCATTATCTCTGTGTTCCTGTCACTACATAGGACAATGAAGCTGTGCTACTCGTCACTGGATCGTTGTGCGACTCGCGTCAGTGTTGCCCCGGCATTTTGCCAGTAATTGTGAGTGAGTTGGTGAGATGGTGTATGTCTGGCAGATCACAGTGTGTGGCTATAGAGGATTAAGTGTGACGTATTACTGAATATAGTAATACAGTACTTTTATTTAATATAGTACTTTATTTAATTACATAATTACTACCAGGGAAAAGTCATTTGTTATACTATTTGTTACGTTACTTTTATGTTACTCTGTAAAATAGCTGAAGCACAGTTTGCCATAATCACTATTTAAAAACATAGACCTGAGGCTACAACCCCACAGACTAAAACAATTGCTCAATGAGGTGACACATCTTTAAACTCGTTTTCGTAGTGGAATACAAAGCTGACTGGACAAAGCAAAGATAAAAACCAGAACAAAAATCGATCGCCAGGGATTCTGCTTTGGAAACGTGAACAGGAAGAGAGGGAGGCTGCAACCTGACTGCTCATCTGCTTTGTTACCTGTTGAAGTTGAGGGTCTGGCCCCTGGGGTCGGTATTCACTCAGTTTTCACTCTGGGTTCTTGGCTAGCTTAGCGTTAGCATGCATCTTGGCAGATGCTTGTAAAGAAACTGAAGTTGTCTTAGCAGCATAATGCAGCCGTTTCTGTCCTGGGTGCAGTTTTACACCTCCACTCTAGACTGCGCCACTATTTTTCGCTTCTTAGACGTGAACACAAATCAGGTGATTTACAGTGGGATGCAAAAGTTTTGGCAACCTTGTTAATAGTCATTATTTTCCTGTATAAATCGTTGGTTGTTACGATAAAAAATGTCAGTTAAATATATCATATAGGAGACACACACAGTGATATTTGAGAAGTGAAATGAAGCTTATTGGATTTACAGAAAGTGTGCAATAATTGTTTAAACAAAATCAGGCAGGTGCATAAATTTGGGCACCACAAAAAAAGAAATGAAATCAATATTTAGTAGATCCGCCTTTTGCAGAAATGACAGCCTCTAAACGCTTCCTGTAGGTTCCAATGAGAGTCTGGATTGTGGTTGAAGGTATTTTGGACCATTCCTCTTTACAAAACATCTCTAGTTCATTCAGGTTTGATGGCTTCCGAGCATGGACAGCTCTCTTTAACTCACACCACAGGTTTTCAATAATATTCAGGTCTGGGGACTGAGATGGCCATTCCAGAACGTTGTACTTGTTCCTCTGCATGAATGCCTTAGTGGATTTTGAGCAGTGTTTCGGGTCGTTGTCTTGTTGAAAGATCCAGCCCCGGCGCAGCTTCAGCTTTGTCACTGATTCCTGGACATTGGTCTCCAGAATCTGCTGATACTGAGTGGAATCCATGTGTCCCTCAACTTTGACAAGATTCCCAGTCCCTGCACTGGCCACACAGCCCCACAGCATGATGGAACCACCACCATATTTTACTGTAGGTAGCAGGTGTTTTTCTTGGAATGCTGTGTTCTTTTTCCTCCATGCATAACGCCCCTTGTTATGCCCAAATAACTCAATTTTAGTTTCATCAGTCCGCAGCACCTTATTCCAGAATTAAGCTGGCTTGTCCAAATCTGCTTTAGCATACCTCAAGCAGCTCTGTTTGTGCTGTGGGCGGAGAAAAGGCTTCCTCTGCATCACTCTCGCATACAGCATCTCCTTGTGTAAAGTGCGCCGAATGGTTGAACGATGCACAGTGACTCTTTCTGCTGCAAGATGATGTTGTAGGTCTTTGGTGCTGGTCTGTGGGTTGACTGACTGTTCTCACCATTCGTCGCTTCTGTCTATCCGGGATTTTTCTTGGTCTGCCACTTCGAGCCTTAACTTGAACTGAGCCTGATGTCTTCCATTTTCTCAATATGTTCCTAACTGTGGAAACAGACAGCTTAAATCTCTGAGACAGCTTCCTTTTTTGAGACCCACATGTTGCTACTCTTCAGAGAAAATTAAAAGAGGAGGGAAACTTACAATTGACCCCCTTAAATACTCTTTCTCATTATTATATTCACCTGTGTATGTAGGTAGGTAGGTCAGGGGTCACTGAGCTTACCAAGCCAATTTGAGTTCCAATAATTAGTTCTAAAGGTTTTGGAATCAATAAAATGACAACAGTGCCCACATTTATGCACCTGCCTGATTTTGTTTAAACAATTATTGCACAATTTCTGTAAATCCAATAAACTTCATTTCACTTCTCAAATATCACTGTGTGTGTCTCCTATATGATATATTTAACTGACATTTTTTATTGTAACAACCAATGATTTATACAGGAAAATAATGACTATTAACAAGGTTGCCCAAACTTTTACATCCCACTGTAAGTGCAAGAACTGATAAGCGGGACTGAGATCAAGCAGACAATTGGAGCATGAAGCAGGAATTGGACTACTGGGAACCGAGTACCGGTTCTCGATTCCCATACCTATGGGAAAACTATTGTTTTGTATGGGGAAATTAATTCATATTGTCTTACAGTGTAATTCATTTGCATCGTAGAAATTACCATGTAAACGACCAGGTTAATTTTGTTCTGGATTTCTTTGTCCCCAGTGGACAAGAGAGTTGCTTCCCTGCACCTTCAGATCAGAGATGGGTTCTGACTGTTTCCCTGTTCTTTGCTATGTTATTTATAAGTTCTTATCAAGATAATATGAGAGCAGTTTAAAAATAAATTTGTTTTAGTGTTACAGCAAGTTGTGGGTATTTTGCAACAGCATTACTCAAGTTAAATAGACAATCAGTAACATTTTGTAATATTTTAATAAAAAACATGCTTCTTCCGTACAGACATGACTCATATCAAAACCACCATCACTATACTCTCCAGAGCAGCTGCTAAAAGAAAGGAGAATAAATAAGAGTTCATATCTTGCATTGATTTATTATCGTGAAATAAAACTAAACTACGGTAAAATTTGATTTGAATGAGCAAATCTCATCTCTCATCCGAGCTCCCTTCTCTCCACAAACGTGAACAAGACAAAAGATTCTTAAACTCCACACTTGGGGCAGTAATTCATCCCCAAGCTGGAGTGGGCACTTGACCCTTGTCCAGGTGAGGACCATGACCTCAGACTTGGAGGTGCTGATTCTCTTTCCTGCCACGTCACTCTTGGCTGCGAGATGCTCCAGTGTGAGCTGGAGGCCACTACCTGATGAAATTATGAAAATGATTCATTTAACATGTTTGTGGTTCTCACAATAAAAAATATACGTTTTTCTTACTTGAATTTTAGTTTTTTTGTGTTATTTTAGGCCAATTGTATAAATACACTATGTTAACATGAAAAAATAACTGTAAATTTAGACATGTGAGGTTGTACTGAAAGCAATGATACCAAAAAAAGGCAAAGTAAACAATTTTTTAAGGGGAAATATAAAGGTAAAATCAAAAGTAGTCAAAAACGGCCAACTATACCCTGGACCCCAAGAGAATGTGGAACAGGGAAAACAAACAGGTCCAAACAATCACAGGATAACAAGATAAACGAAGTAAAACTAAACGCAAAACACAAGGAACAAAAGACTGCCAAAATAAAATGAGGCATAACAAAGCAAACATCTTACATCAAGACAAACTAAATAACTTCGAACAGCATATGTACAAGAATCCAAAACAGCTGTAACAAACTGCAGTTAAAGGAGCACAGGGAAATATTTGGACAAGCCTGGACCCAGAGGCCTGCCACTAACATAGCCACCGGTTGACTGTCTGATTGTGAATTATCCCTGCTTTGCAATGATTCCTACATCTGAGTCTGTCTTTATTTTAAGCTAGTTTAAAAAAAAAAAAAAAAAAGATTTAGTTTTATAAACATTAATCTCATAGAGTACAGATAATGCAACAAACAGTATTACTTAACCAGGCAACATCTAAATTATAAATTAAACACAATGTTAATACCAGCAGCCTGACACTTTTCAGGTCCCTATCCCACTGCCAAAACAGCTCTAACAGATGTGGGTATGGACATGCATGTGGGATCTCAGAGGATTTTCTCTGTTCATTGGCACCAAGGTGTTGGCAGCAATTCTGTGGCTTGTGTGGGATGTTGAACGATGTCACTGTGGGTCGAGCTTCTTTCAGTAGATTTTGGGACTGGGAAGAAACCTTGTTGGGTTAGATTTTCATCATGTTCCATGAATCAATAATGAGTATTGTTTTGTGGCTAAGCTGAGTGCACTGACCTGCTGAGATGCTACTTACATTTAGGAGTACCTGCCGTGGTGTGCAAACTACTGCTAACAGTTAAAATGAGACACGACTAATGAAGTGACAGTTGTGTTCCCTCTCAGTCATTAGTTTCACAACATGTTGGCCGCAAAAATATAAAAAAGTGTTTTCATGTCACATGAAAGGAAAAAATTAACTTTTTTTTTAAAACAAAATTTATATTAGAAAAAATATTAATGTACGTAGTTATATACAGTGAACAGTAAATGGCATATCTCTCCCTTTTCTGTCTAAAATCTCAATGTCATTTTTTTTCCCTCAGACGCAGTTTCTTCTCTTTCTTATTTCTTTACATGGTCTGACTTCTTTAGAAATCCCAGTGTCATCTCTGTCAGTAAAAGCTATGTAATGTGTTATAAGTTGATGTCTGCCAAAACTTGTCAGAACTGGTCTTTTTACACAGGAAAAAAAACAGCATATCTTATCTGATCCAGATTTAGCGTTAACATGTCCGGGCACATCAGTGTTGGACCTGGATTGTCAACACGCCATAACCACATGTTTCTGTGTCACACTGACTGCTTGTATCCCAGCATCCCTTGATCTGCCTCTCTTCTTTTCTTGAGTCTGAATTCAAATGTATTTGTGCAGGGAGAGACAAAACGGCCAAGAAAAAGTTTTAATGGTAATAATTATGAATCATTTTGGCAGATTGAGTTTAAAGTTCACCATTAGATACATTATAGTCGTCTTTTGTGGTTACTAAAGGCTTCCAGAAGTTTTCCATCCGTGCCATCATTTTCAGTCACAAATATACACTGAAAAGCTTTTAGCTTTCCGTTAAGAGTGGAACCAGCAATTTTTTGACACTTTTTTCCTCTGTGCATAAATTAATAGAGCCACTTGTCACAACAGTTACATTCACTCATAACCCCAGAGAGGAGCTGTATGTTTTCACCCACATCTGAACATCATGGAAATGTTTTCTTTTTGTTAATTTAATTAGCTGTTGTATGCAAATATATTAACATATATCCACATATACATGTACACCAATATTTCTGATGTGCCATCAGCGGAAAATGAAGATTAACATGTTGGTGCAGAAGTAAAAATACACAAAATATTTACAAAATGCCTCATGTAAACAAAAATATAAAATGCCAACTTGTGTTAGTCTTTTTCACAACTTAATTTACTGCTACAATATATTGAGGGTATGAAAACATTCAGAATTTCTAAGAAAACAATAAGTGTCACTTTTTGTAAAGTGATTTAAATCTGAATAATATAATGTAATTCTTATCCACAAAAAAGGCACGGTTGTATTCATATTTGTGCTGATGGGGAGAATTATGTTGTTGTTTTTTTCTGCATACCAAAAAACCTGAATATTGGCAGCCCCAAAAGGAAAGCTAGCAGGGTGGTAATAATGTTTTTTAACCATCTGTTTCAAAAGGCCAGAAATAAATAATAAGGACTCTGCAAAGATTCCTTTCAAGGAAGGTAAGGACTCCCTATGACTCCTTTACTCTTTTCTTTATGTCCAGAGTTTGTAGTCATCCATCAAAAGGCCATTTTTTAGTGTGGATTTCTTAATGTACTTTTTAAATGTAAAATGCAGATTGAATGGTAATGTAACACAAGAATGAAGCATATTGACTTTGCAACTGAATTCATTAGGGTCACAGATAAACAAATAATATTTTCAAAATATCACATTTACACAACTTTCAGACAAGTAAACAAAGTCATCACTGCAGGGTGTGAATATTTTATTGCTTCTAACTCTGTCTCCTTATTATTTAAAGTCATACCATTTTTGACCTCAAGCTATACAATTCTCTCTTTACTTGGTATTTATTTCCTGTTTACACTGTGTAAGTTAGTGGTTGTCAGGCAAAGCAGATGTCACATTGGTAGATGTAAATATTCAGCTTACATTTTTGCCTTAGCTTATGTATCAATCTCCTCAGTTTGTTTTTTTACCCACAACTCAAAAGAGTTATTTAACTCTGTTATTACACTTGTAGTTATTCATTATTTTCTTACAATGAAGAACTATAACAAATACTGCTATGCCAAATAAGTGCATAAGTGTTTGTACCTTGCAGTGACTCATCGTTAACCCACAGATGATTTAAATTGTAGATGAAAGCAGAGAACATAGACTCACCAGATTCCAGCTTATTGACTACTTAAATCAGGGAGGTGTCTATTTACTGACAGACAGTTACACCAGACGTACCCTCACTCGGTGCGCTACATCTACTGATGGTGTCATTAAGGTGAGTAATTTCACCCATGTGACTTATATAGAAATGCTAGGATTTCTGGGACTAAGTCAAGGTGAAGATTAGTTCAAGTTGAGTGTATGACTCACGTTTTACGTTGTAAGAGTCATTTGTGGGTGTGGCACTTTATGAGCAGAGCTTTCAAGGTGGTATCATCAAGGTGTTCCCAACATACCGTAATCCATTTACTAGAAATAATTTCAGGATGAATATATATACATATCTCTATACACACATCACAAACAGTTCAGTACTGACCAGCCACAATGTTAAAGCCACCTGCCTAAAATTGTGTAGATCCTTCTCATTCCACCATTTGATGATGTGAAGCCAATCAGAAGATACATGACTGAGAGCGAGACTTACTTCTGACTGTGGATAAACTGAATGTCTGCTACATGGCCTAGTATAAGAAAAAATAAATATAAATATAAAAAAGAATTATTATATTGAACTGTTAGGAGCTGGAAATTAGCATATTAAATCCCCTGTCATGAAAATTTCCCTATATGTACTTTTAAGATGATGTATTAATCACCTGCAGACTGACCATCCCCTAAATGTCATCTAACAGATGCTGTGAAAAACAAAAACTCGTTTCACTGTTGTGGGTTAGATAAAAGCTGTGTTGGTATAATTTGACAGAATGTATTTTTGACAGGAATTCCTTCACTGTCCAAGCCAAACAGGAAGAACAGATATGCATACTTTGGGTGGGAGGCATTCTCTCAGAGAAATTTTAAATTTTGACCCCTGTGCTATATCCATAGGGCTGATAAACTAATATTTTTTTTTTCATTTTTTACTTCTGTATATTTGAAAATCTTAAGAAAGTAGGAATTGAAATATTTATATGCCTTGTCCTCATAACACATTTTAATCATTGAACCATGTTTTTTTAACCTGCAGCTACTATAGAGAGAAACCACACTCTGTATGGGAACTCTCCCTTCTTTGTTTTCATAAACCTGAAATGACAGTAGTGTTTGTAGTTCTGTCTGTCTTTCATGTTGAGCTGACCCGTGGAGTTTCTTTTACTAAAAACGGGAAGTAATTGGATAGATAAAGTGCTTTAAACTTGGTGCTAGAGAAGCAGTACACAAGTGGGTCGAGCAGACAGTCTATGTAGGAGAGGACCATGAGGCCGTCAAAGGCCACTTCAGCTTTGTGCTCGATGTCAGGCATATTTTTGACCCGAATGATAAGCAGAACCATCCTGGCTATGGTGCAGGGGAGGAAACAGAATGAAAAGAGCACCATGACAGCAGTGACCAGAAATACCGCTCTCTTCAGCTTGGTCCTATCCCCGACTGTTTTTTCCCTGAGTCGGTTGACGATCCCCACAGTGCAGCAGACCAGGATGACAAACGGGATCAGGATCTGAGTAAAGATTACAGTCTCTCTGATGCCATCCACCACATCCTTAGATAGGGGGATAAAAATAAAAGGGAATGTCAGCAGTCTAACCTCTGTTTAAAAATCACTTTGCATGACTGCTGTGGAGGATTCTTAGATTTAAAACATTAGTAAAGGTACTGAAAAATTGTTTGGTTTTAAACAAAATTAAACTCTTATTAGACTGTTATAAGGATTAAGACACAATGATCTTAATTTATCCATGTGTTGTCTACAGTAAGAGAGAATAAGGCATCAAACATGTAAACTTTACCTTGATCAGGGTGGCATTTACTTTATGGAGGCTGTCACAGCTGTCAAAGTTTTTGAGCATGGTGGGGATGGTGAGAGGCAGAAGCAGCACCCAGATGAGGACAGAGATCTGTGGAGATTTCTTAAGCGCTTTTAGGACACTTTTTCGACCAGGGTGCACCACATGAAAATACCGATGGATGGAAATCACTGTTAGGAAGGCGATGCTAGCTCCACGGTTTAAAAACAACATGAAAAGCATGGCTTTGCAGACAGCGTCATTGTCACTCTTTCTAGATCCCTGGATGAAGGCATATGCCTTTATGGGCAACCAGATCAGCAGGAGGATGTCAGCCAAAACCAGGTTGAAAAGGAAGATATTTGTGTTGGATTTCCAAAACCTGAGCTTGAAAATAAAGAGGTGGATGACAGATGCATTCAGAGGCAAAGCCAAGATAAAAATCACAATTACTGCAGCTGCATAGAACTTGTACAGTTGCATCTCTGCAGTTTCATCGGATTTTTCAGTTCTATTGGTGTTTTCCATTTTAGCAGTCAAAAAACAACTTGCCTGAGGGTCGGCAAATATTAATTCCAAGCTTGAAAACAGAAACAGATTCTACCCTGGAAGCATAGAGCAAAGCATTGTCTCTAAAGTGAAGAGGAAATCACTTCAAAGATCGAGTTCCACCCTGCAATCAAAACAGAAAAAATCCTGTCAAACAGGTTTCCTCAGTCTTTAGTTTTGGTCCTTTTTAAAACTTTAAGTTTCTTCTTTCAGTCCTTGAGTCACTGCTACTTTATGTCCTTTCAGGTGATAGTCAGTACCAGTTCCAGTCAAATCTGGAAGTAATATCAGTGTTCAGGGTACAGTAGGCATCTCTTTTGTACTGCTGCTCTGCCCCCAGTTTGTAGCTCCTCCTTATTGCATGAGGGGGTGAGTCACCAGCTGTTATTGCACTGTTAGACCAATGGGACTTACATAGACCAAAACTCACTTATAAAATAGATATAGAATATAGAATACAAACAATTCAAACATCTAACTACGAAGCAAAAGCACCTTTGTTTTTTAATCATGGCATGTAAACAAACTTTCTGTGTAGCCTCGTTAAGCCCTGACAAGGTCTGCGTAACCACGTTAAGACAAGCACGATAGCACCAGCTTGACTTTTGACAGCGTGACAGCTGTATGGGGAAACACTGTGGGAACATTTCAGGTTCTTGAGAAAGAATTAACCATCTTGCCTTTGTGGGAGTTCAGTAAATCTCCGAAGCTACTGTGTCACTTAGTTTATCTAGAATGACAGCTGTCAAGCATCTCAGCTCATAGATTTTTGCGTTTGTGTCACTTTTAAAAGTGCAGGCCTCCTATGCAGATGCTAAAAATGCTGCTTGGGGATGTCTGGGGGAAAACACGGGGTGGGGGTGGGTGGGGGGTGTATTGGCCTTAGGCCTCACTCTGCTCTGCATGCCTTCACTGCTTCAGCAAGTCCAAGCATCTCTAAAGAGTCAGATTCTCCCTCCAGGGTCGTTGTGAAAACAATACTATTCTTGATTTTAACAAGACTGGGTGAAAGACCGTTTTAAATAGTCTTTTAACTTTGTTTTACTATCTTTAATTTTTCTTTTTTTAAAAAACATTTAAAAAATTAAGGCCTGATGTTCTTATGATAAAAGTATCTTGAAAGAGAGAACACTGTAGACAGCAATAGAGAACTTAGATGTAGACGCTTCTGCTTTTATAAAATATTAAAAGCAATACTGTAAAACCACGTGATCATCGCTTTTTAATCAATATTTGTAGCCTGTCAGACGTTAACAATCTATCTGCTGTTTCCAGATTTTCAAGCCCACTTCTGAGTCCACTAGCATTCAGTTGTAATGTTGTACTTAAACTAACATTGATTAGTTTGATTATATTCAATTCAATTGAATTTTATTTATACAACACCAAATCACAACAACAGTCGCCTCAAGGTGCTTTATATTGTAAGGTAGACCCTACAATAATACATATAGAGAAAACCCCAACAATCATATGGCCCCCTATGAGCAAGCACTTTGGCAACAGTGGGAAGGAAAAACTCCCTTTTAACAGGAAGAAACCGGCAAAACCAGGCTCAGGGAGGGGCGGCCATCTGCCGCGACCGGTTGGCGTGAGAGAAGGAAGAGAGGACAAAAGATGAGCTGTGGAAGATATTCAGAGATTAATAGCAAGTATGACTCAATGCAGACAGGTCTATTAACACATAGATAGTGAGAAAGGTGACTAAAGAAGATACTCAGTGCATGATGGGAATCCCCCAGCAGCCTACACCTATTGCAACATAACTAAGGGAGGATTCAGGGTGCCTCTCACACTGTACAAGTCACCGACTTTTGATTCAGCAAGACAGCCCCAGACCATCAAACTTGCTCCTCCATGTTTGACAGTTGATGCCACACACTTTGGAACCATCCTTTCACCTACTCAATGGCATACAAAGATCCTGCGTGGTGAACCGAAGATTTCAAATTTTGATTCAGTCCATAATACCTTCTTCTAGTCTTCAGTAGTCCAATGACAGTGTTTCATGGCCCAGGCAAGCCTCTTTGTCTTATTCTGACATCTTAGCAATGGCTTTCTTGCTGCAACTCGTCCTGTCAAACCTGCAGCTCTAAGTCTTCTCTTCACAGTTGAAACTGAGACTTGCTTACTACGACCACTATTAAGGCTGTGCTTGAAATGGTTGTCCTGTGAGCCACCTATCACGTAAGCCGTTAACTCTCAGAAACCTGTCCTCTGATTCAACTGTGGCTTTGGGTCTGCCAGACCTTTTCCTGTCAGAGTTTGCCCCAGTTTCTGAGTGCTTTTGATTGTGAAGGAAACTGTACTCAGTGACACCTTGACTTTCTTTGCAATTTCTGTGGAAGAAAGACCTAAATTTTTAAATGTTATGAGGGTCTTTCTCTCTTCCATTGTTAATTGCCTTTTTCTCACCATTTTTGTAGCGTCACACTACTTTCTGCAGTACAATACTGTTCTACTGGTGCTCACGAACATATGGTACCAAGGTGTGTTCCAACATTACTTTTATGCAGGCAGAGTAATCCAGGCAATTTGAAACACGTGTAGGAATTAGTAGAACCAGCTTTTAAGGCTTGGTCAACCACCATTGCTGCAGAACAGCTTTAAATTGTTAACCCATTTTGTGTTCCCTGAAAAAGGCCTTTTTCAGAACAGAAAAACCAGAGTTAACCCTGCATGCTGAAGTGGCAACCCCTAACTCTACTTCAGTAAATTTAAGTAAATGTTAATGTTTGCAAAAATTTACTTCTAAAAGTACTTTTATTGCACCATTTTCATTTACTCATGAGCTGCTGTAACATGAATCAAATGGCTGAATTGCCATCTCAGCATGCAGTCAAATTCTATAGAGCAGCGGCCCCCATCCCCCGGGCCATGGACCGGTACCGGGGTACCGGTTTTCAAGGTTTTTATCGTTAACTTGGTTTCCCTGGGTCTTTTCCCGTGTTGTAGTTGTGTATCTTATTTTGAAAGAAATATTTATGTGTTACCATAGCGTCCAGAGAGCATTACGGGGCAGAGAGGAGGATGTTACTCTCAGTGTTGTTGGCGCATTTCAGGAGGACGCTGCTAATAAAGTTACACAATAAAACAGTAAATTTGCGTTTATTATTATATTTAGAAAATGCCACAGTTTTTGTCTTGGTCGTATCATTTTATTTTGTTGTATTTATCCGCGACACCTTAAAGGCCGGTCTGTGAAAATATTGTCTGACATTAAACCGGTCGTGGCGGAAAAATGGTTGGGAACCGTTGCTATAGAGTCTTCCTAATGACGAATGATGAGTTTGAGACCCCTGATTTAAAGTGTCTTGCAAGGGGAGAGCGAGAAGAGGTTTGGAGCAGCCTTGAGGCCCTGCTGCAGGTACAGTGTAAAGATGCCACCACAAAGGAGCCTACAAAGACAAAGAGCCTCCTCCTCTCTTCATTGTCTTCAGACTCTGATTCAGATGAGGAAGCCCTGTGTAACAGGGCCCTGAGTTTGTACAGAGCAGAATCCACCATCAGCGAGAAAGACTGCCCTCTGCAGTGGTGGTCCAGTCGAGCAGGGACGCACCCACAGCTGACTGTCCTGGCCCGCAAGTATTTGATTAGTCCTGCCACTTCTGTCCCATGTGAGAGACTGTTGCAGACTTGCAGGTCACATAGTAACAAAAAAGAGAGCTGCCTTGTAGGGCTGGGTATCGTCACTGATTTCTAGATCGATTCGATTCCGATTCACAAGGTCCCGAATCGATTCGATCCATGATTCGATTTGATTCGATGAACATTACCTGATGCTGCTGAAGTGAAGCAAAGCAAAGTTACAAATTGTAAACAACAGTAGATTTGTGCGTAATAAGCAAGCGAATAATGCAGAAAACAGAGATTTTTAAATGGGAAACTGTTCTTGAAGTACACTGAGAGAGAGAGAGTGAGAGAGAGAGAGAGAGAGAGAGAGAGAGGGAGATGTGCCTGAAGTGAGATTTTATTGTGTTGGAAGCGAATCAGTAAAAGTAAGAGGGAATTCATGACGATGTTTATGTGAAGCGAAATGTGAAGCCTAGTTTGGATCTTCTTTTGCTGCAGGTTCAGTCAATATTGTTTGGAGAGAGATAAAACCTGCCACTTCAGAATCTAGTGCAAAAGGGACGTAAACACAAAGCGCGGATGTCAGGAATCGCTGTGTGCAGGCAGGAGGTGAGGACTCAAAATGCAGGACTCACAACACAGGAATCAACTCAAAAGGGCAGTTTATTGTAGAATCAGGAAAATGATACAACTAATGAGATATATATATATATATATATATATATATATATATATATATATATATATATATATATATATATATATATATATATATATATATATATATAACATTGTTATACACTTAAGTAGCTTTTAACAATGCTGCAATTATTAGTTTTTGTTGTCATGTAAAATTCTTGGTTAAATGAATGAAACCACACCTGTACATTCTTTATGCCACAAACTATTGGTTTGACAGCTATTCTGCACCATTGCTTAGCAAACTGCTTCACACTGGTTAAAGAAGCCTGTTTCACAACACCAACTCTCCCGCTGGGCTTTTGAAACACCTTGTATGACCTTTTGATGCATAACAGAGGGAAACCTTGTGAAACTGCAGTATATCTGAGGCATACCTCAATAATTATTTACTATCCTGCATTGATGAAAAGCTAATTTTAGTATTCTTTGAGCAGTGAACCCTGCTAATTCCTTCAGTGTGTGGGTTGCAGAATTGGTACCACTGATGCATGGTCGATTGCATTAAGGATCTCTGTACCTCAACAGTTCTTTCACATTAAATTTAGTTTTTCAGTGCAAGAGTTAAAAATATGACAATAATGTGGAAGCTGATAGTTCACTTCCTTTCATTTGGGAAATTACCACTGATGACTAATCCTCATTTAACCTGTCAAAGACCATCTGTTTATAATTGGTTTTCTGTGTTTATTTGAAATAACTGAGTATTGAGATTAAATTACATTCTGGCATTAGTCTGCAGTCTTATCTACTGATGATTACTTTGTGTGTTTTCAGCTGTTGGTACTTAGCTGGACAAGTTGCTGCCTGTCAGACTGGAGATAATTAACATAGCAGCTTTGAAATTTAGTGTAAGTAGGCGTGGTAACAGCAATTCTTATGTGACAGGCAAAGATTTAGTCCAAGCAAACAGCCTCTTGGTATAACAAAATTGTAGCTGTCAGTGATTTTAATAGAGATTTAAAGGGTTGCACGTTGCAGGTGAACTTATCCCTGACAATCAAAATATTATGTCTGTCTGGAGGTGCTGTCACTTCTAAAGCCTCAAAGCTTTGTCAGCCTTAAAGTATTACAAAGCAATCAATGGCTTACATAGTCCTGTGAAAAGGTGGAAAGCCTTATCCAAGTTTAAAAGGGATAAAGCCCAAATTGTTCTGATGCAGGAAACACATCTAGCTGACAAAGATCATGCAAAACTTAACAAATTAGGTTTCAAACATGTCTTCTATTCCTCCCATAGTTCTGGGAGGCGAAGAGGGGGTGGCAATTTTGATATCCTCAGCTTTGAACTATGAACATATTTCGGAACATAAAGAGGAAGGCAGATATATATTGATAACTGGTAAAATAACGGGTAAAATTCAGGGTATAATGATTACTGTCTTAAATGTGTATATTCCCCCAGGCAGTGATTGGTCCTTATATGGGCAGATTTTGAATTTGGCAACAACAAGGAGTCAGGGAATTTTCATTTGCGGTGGTGACTTTAACATCACATTAAATGCTAAACTAGACTCTTCAAATGGAAAAGGCGATCAGAGGAGTTTTGGAAGAAGAATGGTGCACTTTATGGACGATTTTGGACTACTAGATGTGTGGAGAGATTTTCACCCAAATGATAGAAAGTATACCCACTTCTCAATTCCACACAATGTATATTCTAGGCTAGATTATATTGTCATGTTTAAGAATGATCTATTTAGAATTAAAAGCTGTGAAATAGGTGCTTGTACCATCTCAGATCATAACCCGGTTTATCTTGAGATCTGCCTGAATAGCAAAAAAAGAACAACCTTATGGAGGCTGAATACAAACATTTTAAACTATCCAAATATTAAAGATAGTTTAAAAGAGGAAATAGAAACCTATTTAGAGTATAATGAAAATAAAGAGGTATCTCCAGGAATATTATGGGATGCATTGAAGGCAGTGATTAGAGGAAAAATAATTAGTATATCCTCTTACCTGAAAAAATCAAGGTGTCAATTGGAAGACAAATTGTTAGAGCTACAACATCTACATTCTGTGACGCTGGATGATGATATTAAATGTGACATAATAAAACTTAAGAAAGAAATAGATGATCTAAATACGATGGATATACAAAAGAAAAGTTTTCTTCCTTCATGCTGGTTGGAGTTTACATCCCTCCTCAGGCCAACCCGAACAACACTGTGCGAGCTGGCTGACCAGATTACCACCATGGAAAGAAAATCCACCAATTCCTTTACAATTGTCCTTGGGGATTTTAAAAGAGCAAATCTAAACCACGAACTTCCTAAATATAGACAGCATATAGACTGCCCCACCAGGGACAACATCACACTGGACCACTGTTACACCACATTAAAAGATGCCTATTGCTCTGTCCCCCAGGCAGCTTTGGGACATTCTGATCACTGCCTGGTCCATGTTATTCCAGTTTATAGGCAATAACTAAAAGGTGCCAAGTCTGTAGTCAAAACTGTGAAGAAGTGAACTAACGCAGCAAAGCAGGAACTGCAGGACAGTTTTGACTGCACTGATTGGACTGTTTTTGAAGCTGCATCTGAAAAGTGTTATAATTAGTTGTATATATCGGACACCCAGTTCAAGTATTGACATTTTTAATGAATGGATAGAAAAAGTGTTTTCTTTGGTGAACCAAAAATTACTATTCATCTGCGGTGATTTTAATATTGATTTGCTAAACCCAACAAGGTTAAAAGCCATTGATGACTTTTCTGACACGATGTACAGCTTATCACTATCCAACAATAACAAAGCCAAGCAGAATAACATCACATAGCGCCACTATTATTGACAACATTTTTACTAATGTCATGGATTTCCAAATTAATAGTGGCCTGCTTGTCTGTGACATAACTGACCACTTACCAGTTTTTACTTTGTATGACTGTGATTTAAAAAAAATAATAGATACCAAGATTACGATAGCAAAGCGAACAATAAATGAAGAAGCAATTCATGCCTTCAATTTCGATTTAGCGCAACAAGATTGGAGTTCGGTGTATGAAGAGTCAGAGGTGGACAAGGCTTATGAAAATTTCCTAGATATTTACACTATGTTGTACAATAAACATTGTCCTGTAAAAGAATACAGGACAAAGAAAAAAAGATAAAAAGTCCTTGGCTCACAAAAGGAATTATCAATGCATGCAAAAAGAAAAACAATCTGTATAAACAGTTCATCAAAGTAAAAACAAAAGAAGTGGAACAAAGATATAAAGCATATAGAAATAAATTGACTGATATTATAAGAACGAGTAAACAACTTTATTATAGAAGAAGATTATATGAAAATAAAAACAATATAAAAGGAACTTGGGATGTGTTAAATAACTTAATTAAACAAGGATCTTCTGGAACATCATATCCTGAATATTTCATTGATGCAAATGGTGTAAATTATAACATGAGTAACATTGTTGATGGGTTCAATAAATTTTTTATAAATGTTGGCCCTGAACTAGCAGCGGACATCCCGTGTCAAAACAATGAAAATATCAGTAATATAAAATCAAATCCCTTTTCACTGTTCCTTTCAGCTACAAATGAGCAAGAAGTAATAAATATCACATTAAAATGTAAAAGCAAGTCTTCAATGGATTATCATGACATAAATATGTCTGTAGTTAAACAGGTTATTCTGAACATTGCTAGTCCCTTAACATATATCTGTAATTTATCATTTCAGTCTGGTTGTTTTCCGAAAAAAATGAAAATTGCAAAAGTAATACCACTATACAAAAGTAATGACAAACACAGTTTTACCAATTATAGGCCTATTTCACTACTGCCTCAATTCTCAAAAATTTTAGAAAAACTTTTTAATTCAAGATTAGAAAAATTCCTTGAAAAACATAAAATAATAAATGTTGGTCAGTATGGTTTCAGAACGCAAAGAACCACTTCTATGGCGATAATTGAGGCAGTAGAAGAAATTACCAATGCACTGGATAAAAATAAATATGCAGTTGGTATTTTTGTTGATCTCAAGAAGGCCTTCGACACAATCAATCACTCAATCTTATTGGATAAATTGGAAAGATATGGTGTTCGAGGGAAAGCTGGAAACTGGTTAAAAAGTTACCTAACGGGTCGGGAACAATATGTTAGCATAGGGCATTACCACTCAAATAAACTTGGTATTACATGTGGTGTTCCCCAAGGGTCAGTGTTGGGACCAAAACTTTTCAATGTTTACATAAATGATATTTTTGATGTTTCTCAGGTACTTAAACTCATACTGTTCGCAGATGATACTAACATATTTTTCAGTAGCGATGATTATACTGATCTTGTAATGACTGTAAACAGGGAGCTAAAATTAATAAAAAAATGGATGGATATAAATAAATTATCATTAAATATAAATAAAACTAAGGCAATGTTTTTTGGTAATTTAAAATATAATATAGAATTACCAATTACTATAGAAGGTGTACCCATTGATAATGTGAGTGAAAACAAATTTTTGGGAGTCATAATTGATAACAAAATTTCATGGAAACCCGCGTCAGACACATAAAACCAAAATTTCCAGAAGCCTCGCAGTTTTGAATAAAGTGAAACCATACCTTGATAAAGATGCACTTCGTACTCTGTACTGTACTCTGGTTCTTCCATATTTTACATATTGTGTGGAAGTGTGGGGAAACACATATAAAAACACAACTAATCCATTAGTCACAGTACAGAAACGAGCACTGCGTATTATTCACAAGGCTGGTTATCTAGATCATACTCACAAACTCTTTCTTCAGGCAAAGTTACTTAAATTCCAGGATCTGGTTAATTACAATACATCCATAATCTTATACAAAGCCTTTAATAAACTTCTACCTGCAAATTTACAATCTATATTTGAAATTCGAGAAAGGGCTTATAATGTGAGAGGCTTTGGACAATTCAAATTACCCAGAACTCGAACAACCCGTAAAGGTTTTTGTGTGTCTGTATGTGGTGTGAAAATCTGGAACAGTCTGAGTTTACAACTGAAACAATGCAAAGATATTCATAGATTTAAATTTCTCTACAAACAGTTGGTCTGGTCACAGTATAATCAATGATGGTGTTAGTGTGCTCTGAAATGTCTGTTCTCTTACCATTGCTGGCATGGATTCCAAGGGGAAAAGAAAAAAAAAAAAAAAAAAGTTTGTGTGTGTGTATGTATATATATGTACATGTGTGTGTAGATATATATGTATGTATGTATATGTATGTGTGTTTGTTACTTGTTATTATTATTGCCTGTTACCTGTGGTAATGCAATTTATAATTAATATATTCTGTATCCAGTTATGAAGGTTCTATTTGTTTTGCTTGGGCGTAGCTGCGGGAACTTTATTGTTTTTGTTGATAAGTGAATATAGGGGTGGGATTTAATAAGTTTTCTTCATCCCACTCCTTTTCAGGTACATTTTGTTGTAAAAAAAATATATATATATGTGTGTGTGCTAAAAAAAAAAAAAAAAAAAAAAAAAAAAAAAAAATCTGGATGAGCTGATGAACACTGTGACATCATATATCAGTTTTTGTGAAGATGTGTGTGTGCCTACCAAGACCTTTTGCACATACAACAACAATAAACCATAGTTCACTCCTAAACTCCAACATCTTCGTAAGGCCAAGGAGGACGCCTACAGAAGCGGTAACAGGGCCCTGTAAGAGCAAGCCAGGAGCACACTGACCAGGGAAATCAAAGAGGCTAAAAGGCTCTACTCCCAGAAGCTGAAAGAACAGCTCTCAGCCAACGACCCTGCGTCAGTGCAGAAGGGCCTACAGGACATCACCAGATGCCCCCCACCCCTTGTTAAGCAAACAAAGACCTGTTGATGAGTTGAATGCATTCTACTATAAGTTTAAGACGGACAGACTCTCACCCCTCCCCAGAGACATTGACCCCCAACACACCTCTCACCCCTCCCCCCTCCCCCTCCCTAATCCAGACTCAACGACCTCCATCACACCTCTCACCCCCCTTTCCTCCTCCCTGGAACTCAGAATCCACACTCAGGATGTGAGCCGACTGTTTCAGAAACAGACGCCCAGGAAAGCCCCGGGACCAGACGATGTTTCCTGCCTCAAAACGTGTGCTGAACAGCTGGCTCCCATCTTTACCTGCATCTTCAATAGATCCCTGGAGCTGTGTGAAGTCCCCTCCTGCTTCAAATGCTCCACCAAGATCCCGGTCCCCAAGAAGCCCACCATTATAGGACTGAATGATTACAGACCTGTCGCCTTGACGTCTGTGGTCATGAAATCCTTTGAACGCCTGGTGTTAGCCCATCTGAAGCACATTACAGGCCACCAGTTGGACCCCCTGGAGTTTTCCTACCAGGCAAACAGGTCGGTGGATGATGCAGTGAACATGGGACTGCATTACATCCTGCAACATCTTGACCGCCCAGGGAACTTGTGCCAGGGTCCTGTTTGTGGACTTTAGTTTGGCATTTAATACTATTGCGCCTGAACTTCTCTCCTTCAAACTCTCCCAGTTCAGCGTGTCACCAGCTATCTGTCAGTGGATCACCAGCTTCCTGACAGACAGGACGCAGCAAGTGAGGCTGGGGGAGATCACCTCTAAAACTCGGTCCCTCAGTATTGGTGCCTCTCAAGGATGTGTCCTCTCACCACTATTGTTCTCCCTGTACAATTGGGGGGTTGATATAACAATGCAGCTGTCGAGGCAATGGTGCATCTGTCGCTTGGTTTATGGCTTGACTCCAGGTTTCCCCAACCTTATAAAGAGTACATTTGCACAATAACTGAAACTAGCCCACTGAATGAACAATGGGATATAAAGTCAGTTCCTTGATCATAAATATGCAAATTGTCATGACCATTGATCAACAACCACTGATCAAAGTGGCTGAAGAAGTCACTTGGACTGACGAAACATGTCTCCCACTGAAAATGCTACGTCCAGATAAACAGAATCAACCTTTTGGGATTTCCTTACCTGGATGACTCAGCATGCATCAAGCCATTTCAACCCACTTTGGCAAGGACTGGCTAAAGCTTGTATGTCAGTATGAGCAAACAGCACGTAAGATGGCTGATTACAGGAACCACCTGAGATTCAGCCTCAGATGCCGACATAAACAGGATTACTCCTAAAAGTCTGCAAATGAGCTCTTCAGTTAAGGGCCTCTGAGCAACCAAAAGCCTACATAAGGCACAGCACCAGCTGCTCAGATTTTACCATTGACTTGCTAAAATTTAAAGTGGAGTGGATCCGACAGAGACTTACAATGCTTCTAGATGAGAATATTCTCAAAAAGGTGTTTGAATTCACTGAGAAGACTCGTCTAGCACAGCATGAGAAGTCTAAGACCAGGCAACAAAGGAAGTTTGACGTACTTGTTGTGCGTCAGAAACCACAGGAAGATACAGACAGTGTCCTCAGCGGCCAGAGGAGAAGAAGGATGCCACACTGAGGATGTGGACCAGTGGGTGAAAAATTTGTCTGACAGAATGCTCACCCAAGCAGAGAAAGCAGGGACGTCTGTTACCCACCCGCTCGATAGCTAGCAGGGGGGTTCAACAGTCAGTTCAACAGCCAGCGAAAACAGCGGACTTCCAGCTTCATCGTTTTCAGACCCCTGCGGTCTTTCGCTACTCAGGTTAAGTTATTAGAAGTTATTAGATTAGATTAGATTAGATTAGATTAGATTATATAAAACTTTATTAATCCATCGGGTAGGTTCCTCCAGGGTTTTCACACAGCTGAATAAACATCAAACAGAAAACTGATTAAACAGAAGTGTGAGATGGTCAAGAATTTCCGGCAGTGTCCTGTTATTTTTTAGATAGGAAGGAGCAGACGGCTGAGTTTATTAAACTCCACCGAGAGTCCGAGACAGCTGGTGATGCAAACCTGAAGGCAAGACTGTCCCATTTCACAGCCTCGCACTTCCGTCCTTCTCGGTCTTCGATGGACCCGGCCCACATAGACCGTGAAGCCTGGGTCCTCCGAAGGATGCGGCCTAGGTTTTGGGACACAGCTACTGTCTGAAGCAGTTAGAACAAGACAATGCTATCGACCGGACCTCATACCATAGGCTATACCCAGGGAAATCTACACCAAATCTGTATGGTTTACCAAAGATACATAAACAGAGGTGATCGTGGCTCAAGAGTTGGCAGTTCGTCTTGTAATTGGAAGGCTGCCGGCCCGTCCCCGGGTCCGACAGTCTCGGTTGTTGTGTCCTTGGGCAAGACGCTTCACCCGTTGCCTACTGGTGGTGGTCAGAGGGCCTGGTGGTGCCAGTGTCCGGCAGCCTCGCCTCTGTCAGTGCGCCCCAGGGCAACTCTGGCTACAATGTAGCTTGCCATCACCAGTGTGTGAATGTGTGTGTGAATGGGTTGATGACTGAATGTAGTGCAAAGCGCTTTGGGGTCCATAGGGACTAAGTAAAGCACTATACAAATACAGGCCATTTACCATTTTACCATTAAACAGGGTGCACGTTTAAGACCAATTATCTGTATGATCAACTCGGTCACCTATAACATCTCAAAGTTTCTGGCTTCGATCCTCACCCTGTTGGTAGGCAGCTCTGAACACCACATCCAGAACACCTTAGATTTTGTTAAGAAGGTGAGAGATGTCATTATGGAGGCAGATGGAACAATGGTCTCGTACGATGTTACATCTCTCTTCACTTGCGTTCCAGTCATGGAAGGGTTGGAGATAGTTCGTAAGAGATTACAGGATGACCCCAACCTCAGCAACAGGACCACTCTCAGCATCGACCAAGTGTGTTTGCTTTTGGAACTGTGTCTTAATTCCACCTACTTCACATACAAGTGTCAGTACTAACAGCAGAAACATGGGTGTGCCATGGGTTCCCCAGTTTCACCCATTGTGGCCAATTTGTACATGGACGAAATGGAAAAGATGGCTTTTCTATCCTACCCTGGAACACCACCAAGTCATTGGTTCAGGTATGTGGATGACACCTGTGTGAAAATCAAATCTCAGGACGTACCACAATTCACAGATCACATTAACTTGGTGGACCAACACATCAAATTCACCAGGAAGGATATGAAAAGTGGCAGGTTAGCCTTTTTAGATTGTGAGATCTCCATCAGTAATGGGGGACATCTAAAAGCTGATGTGTACCGTAAACCTGCACATATGGATCAGTATTTAAAGTTTGACTGTCATCTCCCACTGGAGCACAAACTGGGTTTTATTAGGACACTACAACATAGAGCGAACACCATCCCCACAGAGACAGTGGCCTGGAAAACAGAAGAACATCACATCAAGAAAGCCCTGAATAAATGTGGTTATCCCAGCTGGAACTTTGTCAAAGGCAAGGCAAGGTAAGTTTATTTATATAGCACAATTCAACAGCAAGGTGATTCAAAGTGCTTTACAGAGACATTAAAAAACAGAAACAAATAAAACCCATGATTTAAAATGGAAAAAAAAAGAGTACGTTTTAAAATTTAAGCTTAAAAGTAAAACAGTGTGGATTTGCTGCTTTATTCAAATGCAGCTGAGAACAGGTGAGTCTTCAACCTGGATTTAAATAAACTGAGTGTTTCAGCTGATCTGAGGCTTTCTGAGAGTTTGTTCCAGATATATGGAGCATAAAAGCTGAATGCAGCTTCTCCATGTCTGGTTCTGACTCTGGGAACTGATAAAAAACCGGATCCAGATGACACGAGGGATCTGGAAGGTCCATACTGGGTCAGGAGGTCACTGATGTATTTTGGTCCTAAACCGTTCAGAGCTTTATAGACCAGGATCAGAACTTTAAAGTCTATCCTCTGACGGACAGGCAGCCAGTGTAAAGACCTCAGAACTGGACTGATGTGGTCCACTTTTTTGGTCTTAGTGAGGACTCGAGCAGCAGAGTTCTGAATGAGCTGTAGTTGTCTGACTGATTTTTTAGGTAGAACTGTAAAGATGCTGTTACAGTAATCAAGCCTAATAAAGATGAATGCATGGACTAGTTTTTCCAGGTCCTGTTGAGACATCAGATCTTTTATCCTTGAAATATTCTTGAGGTGATAGTAAGCTGACTTTGTTATTGTCCTAATGTGTTTTTCTAAGTTTAGAAAAACAGTCAAACTGCGTCCATCACTACACCTAAATTTCTCGCCTGGTTGGTGGTTTTCAGGTGTATAGACTGAAGTTCTTTGGTGACCTGTAATCGTTTTTCTTTGGCTCCAAAGACTATTACTTCAGTTTTGTTTTTGTTTAGCTGTAGAAAATTGTGGCACAACCAGTCATTAATTTCCTCAATGCATTTACCAAGAGCCTGTACAGTGTCTCGGTCTCCTGGTGACATTGTGATATATATTTGTGTGTCATCTGCATAGCTGTGATAGTTTATTTTGTTGTTCTTTATAATCTGTGCTAGTGGGAGCATGTAAATGTTAAACAAAAGAGATTCCAAAATGGAACCTTGGAGAACTCCACATGTGATACTTGTCTGCTCAGATGTGAAGTTACCTATTGATACAAAGTATTTCCTGTTTTCTAAGTATGTTTTGAACCAGTTTAGTACAGTTCCTGAAAGACCTGCCCAGTTCTCCAGTCGTTTGAGTAATATGTTGTGGTCAACTGTATCAAATGCTGCACTGAGATCCAGTAAAACTAAGACTGACATTTTTCCACTGTCTGTATTCAGACATATGTCATTAAACACTTTGGTCAGAGCAGTTTCAGTGCTGTGGTTCTGTCTAAAACCTGACTGAAAGGCATCATAGCAGTTATTCTGTGTTAAGAAGTAATTGAGCTGTTGAGAAACTGCTTTTTCAATGATCTTACTTGGAAATGGGAGATTTGAGATCGGCCTGTAGTTGTTCATTTGTGTCTTGTCAAGATTGTCCTTTTTCAGTATAGGTTTAATTACAGCAGTTTTTAGTGGTTCTGGAAAAACACCTGAAATTAAAGAAAGGTTGACGATCTGTAACAGGTCTGACTCCAAAGTCTTTGAGACCTTTTTGAAAAAACTTGTTGGCAGGACATCTAAACAGCAAGAGGAGGAGTTCAGTTGACCTAAGATGTCCTCCAGGTATTTGCTGTTAATGGGGTGAAACTGTTTCATGGTGTTTAAACTATTTTTCGGAGACACAGTACATATCCCAAATCTGCTGTTGATGTGCCAATTGCTTGTCTAATCTTTTGGATTTTGTCTGTGAAGAATTTGGCAAAGTCATTGCAGGCCATGGTCGAATGAAGTTCAGCTGCAACTGACACAGGAGGGTTTGTTAGCCTGTCAACTGTAGCAAATAAGACCCGAGCATTATGACTGTTTTTGGTGATGATGTCAGAGAAGTAGGACCTCCTTGCACTCCTCAGTTGTAAATTATAGTTGTGAATTTTCTCTTTATAGATTCATAATGAACCTGGAGGTTTGTTTTTCTCCATCTGCGCTCAGCTTTCCTACACTCTCTTTTTTCATTTTTCACCAGTGTGGAGTTTCTCCATGGAGACTTCTTTCTTCCAGAGATAACCTTCACCTTAATGGGAGCAATAGTGTCCATAACATTTAACATTTTAGCATTGAACCTATTGACGAGCTCATTGACTGAACCTCTGGACATAATATAATGAAATCCAATCCATTATTATAAGGGAGTCGCTCTCATGACTCATCAAGTGACACCACTTACTGGCCAAATGGTAACATTGAGAAGGGGCTCAGCATAAAACCACTACCCGTTTTGTTAAAAAGAGCCAGCCAATTTGATTAAGATTTCTGACTAGTGTTCCTCCTACTGAGAGGAGACATCAGGCAGGATATGAACACGTTGGACAGATCTACGTTTGGCTTGGATATGGTTTGGTATCCACCCTTAACAGCTGGAGGCACATTTTTAAATCTTGGCTCAATACATACTTCCACCAAAAAAATTAAAGGAACACTCTGAAAACACATAAGATCTAAATGAGAAAAAGAAAATCAAGTTGGGTATCCATACTGATATGAAATTGGTAAGGTTTTAGAAACAAAAAGAAGAAAACAGATTGATTGTTTGATAAAAATTGTTTGATAAAAATTTAATTTCATTTATTTATTGAAAATGAAAATTAGCAACCTGCAGAGGCCTGACCTCAAAAACGCACCAAAAATCTGAGTGAAGAAATGATGCAGCAGCCTTGTAGCAATTCAAACTGGTACTCGCGGTGTGACGTAAAGCGGCGGTTAGACACAGCATGGCGTAAATCTGCACAAACATTTACAAACAAGCTTGTACTTCTTGAAGTCCACATATGAGTCACACACAGTGCTCCTGTACCTGTTTTAACAAGTTTACACTATATGTTTGTCTTGTGTCTGTGCATGTATTTGTGTGTGTGTGTGTGTGTGTGTGTGTGTGTGTGCGCGCAGGTCCACAGGCAGCAGGTGGAGGCTCTTCAGCAGCAGTTTAAACAGAGAGACAGTTTGTAACCAAATGTCAGCTGCTGAGCGAAAACTGCCCTAATTAGAAAACTCTATTATGCCACACTGCTGACTAGTGGTCAGATTATGTACTGCCCCATCAACTACTGAATGCAGACTGGCATACAGCAGACTGTAAAGTAAAATACAGTCTGTGACTTTGTCTGATGTAAATGTATCACATTCAAAACAGTTTTTGAGTATCCAGAACTGAACTATTGCTGCTTATCTGAAATTTAATGAAATGAAATGAAATATTTTCTGACAAAATACAGGGTGGGCCATTTATATGGATACACCGTAATAAAATGGGAAGGGTTGGCAAACTCCTCAAGATGGGTGGTGACCATGGTGGCCATTTAGAAGTCGGCCATCTTGGATACAACTTTTGTTTTTTCAATAGGAAGAGGGCCATGTAACCAATGTTCCCTCTAAACTGCGCGCGTGCGCAATTGTGCACTGTTGGCACGGTCTCTGTGCAGAAAAAATCTGCGTTGCGCACACAAAAACAAATTGTAACCTGAATTGAAATTAAAGTAAAGACGTTAACAATTCTGTTTTGCTGTGTTAGTCAGTAAGTGACTGGCTGCTCCCGTATGGGATTAGAACGATGCCGCTTTATCCCATAGTCCAGCCAATCACGCGATTTACATTCGTATATACGCAGCTAATCAACGTCGTTGACGGGCTATGACAGCGTCCTTATGTGCCAACACCGGTGTTTTAGGTAGCAAAGCGGCGTGGCTGATGTGGAGTGAAGCCACGCTAATGACAACGTGTACAACCATTGGAGATGTGAGCAGGACAGACGGAACAATTGACGGAAAAAGTGTGGACTTTATACCAGTTTTTAAATTGTGTTGATAGGCCACGTAAAACCAGAGTTATGATAAAAATATATGCAATGTTTGGTTTTCTTCCTGAATACTATCGTTGTTTAAATTTACTGCGGGAAGAAATGGTAAAAACTGTGTTTTATAAGGAAAACGCTCGAAAGCACTCTCCGCCTGTGAGCAAAAACAAAACCAAAACACCCCCCACCCTTTCGCATTGGTCGAAAAATGTACCATGTCGACCAATCAAAACATGGCATTTAGTTGTTAAGAAACGGGAGGAAGTTTTAGAAGTGACGGTGGTGTTTTGATATGTGAGAGATTTGCAATGTTTAGCGCAAATCTTGTGTAGTTAGTGTGTAGTGTAGTCAATAGTTTTGTTGTGTGTGTCAGAACAATGAGGCGACTGCTGAATGTTACAGGTGTTACAGGAGTGACACATCTCCTGTTGTCAGGCCTGCAAGTATCAGGCTGTTGTTCTCCTTTATCTCATAGTGGACAAATTATTTTTTGGAGTGGCACAAATAATTTGTGTGGCATCAGATTTGATGCAGAACACCTGATTGTTCTGTAAATAGTTTGAAATGTTTGTTTAAAAAAATGCCCTGGCTGCAGTTTTAGGTAAACAGCTGCAAAAGACACTTTGTTGTTTGCAAAACTGAGTTACTTTTTTTTGAAGAAGTAACTAATTAATTGCTCAACATTGGTCATTATATACTGTATTTTTCAGACAGACTTACAGGATTCTCTCCCAGACCACAGACTCATACTCATAATACAAGTCAGAGCTTTATAAAAAAAAAAAGAAAGAAAAAAAAAGAAAGTTGTGTTTTTAAAATTGGAGTTCAAGTTATTTTTACTTCCAATAGTGTTAACATACTACACAGGTCATGAACAAGATTTTTTTTAATTTTCATTGTAAGTGGGCTAAAGCAGTTAATTAAAAGTAGTCTAACATAAATGTAAATGCTGTAATTTGATTATTTTAATAAACCATGTAACTTGGATGGATTAGATGCTGGTGTGACCACAGTGCACACGTCTGCTGTTACTCACAGTGGTCCAAGGGATCGCTCAGGGAGTTTGTGTGTTCGCTCAGACACATGAAAAATTAGAGGGAACATTGCATGTGACACATCAAACTTATTAGTAATGTCACAGGAAAAACAATGGCGTGCTTGGTTTCAACGTAACTTTATTCTTTCATGAGTTATTTACAAGTTTCTGACCACTTATAAAATGTGTTCAATGTGCTGCCCATTGTGTTGGATTGTCAGTGCAACCCTCTTCTCCCACTCTTCACACACTGATACCGCAGGAGAAATGCCAGCACAGGCATCCAGTATCCGTAGTTTCAGGTGCTGCACATCTCGTATCTTCACACCATAGACAATTGCCTTCAGATGACCCCAAAGATAAAAGTCTAAGGGGGTCAGATCGGGAGACCTTGGGGGCCATTCAACTGGCCCACGACGACCAATCCATTTTCCAGGAAACTGTTCTAGGAGTGCTTGGACCTGGCACCCATAATGTGGTGGTGCACCATCTGGAAAAACTCAGGGAACGTGCCAGCTTCAGTGCATAAAGAGGGAAACACATTATCATGTAGCAATTTCAAATATCCAGTGGCCTTGAGGTTTCCATTGATGAAGAATGGACTCACTATCGTTGTAATAATAACAATAATAATAATCATCATCATCATCATCATCATCATCATCATAATAATAATGATGATGATGCATTTTATTTGGGGCGCCTTTCAGAAACCCAAGGTCACCTTACAAAGAACAAAAAAAAGGAACAATAGTCATAAAATGCATAAAATAAGTTAAAATTGCAAAACAGAGCTTGACAACAGATAAAATCAGCACTAAAGCAAATAAACCAGTTTAAACAGATGTGTTTTGAGCTGTGACTCAAATACAGAAAGGGAGTCAATATTTCTTATGGCTGGAAGAAGAGAGTTCCAGAGCCGAGGAGCAGAGCGACTGAAAGCTCTGTTCCCCATAGTAATAAGGCGTGAGGACGGAACAGTAAGATGAATAGCAGATGATGATCTGAGAGGGCGGGAAACAGTGGTGATATGAAGCAGGTCACACAAATATGAAGGAGCAGATTTATGGATACACTTGTATGTAAGAAGTAAGATTTTAAAATATATCCTGGCTTCTATGGGCAACCAGTGAAGCTGTTGAAGAACTGGGGTAATATGAGCTCTTAACGGAGTACGGGTTATGACCCGTGCTCCAGAATTTTGAAGAAGTTGGAGTTTATGAAGGGACCTTTTAGGGAGACCAAATAGGAGGGAATTGGAATAATCAATACGGGACGTAATAAGACTATGGACAAGGATGGCAGCAACATGGGGAGTAAGGAAGGGACCGAGTCGGTTAATATTACGTAAGTGGAAGCATGCAGACCGGGTTATGTAATTAATGTGAGACTGGAATGAAAGAGTATTATCAAGTATGACACCCAAACTCTTAACCTGAGGGGAGGGAAGGGTAGGAGAATTTTTAATGTTAATGGAAAAACTGTGGGATTTGGTTAAGATAGATGGTGTACCAACAAGTAAAACTTCAGTTTTATTACTGTTAAGTTTGAGAAAATTGGAAGAGAACCAGGATCTAATCTCAATAAGACAGTTTAAGAGGTAGGTAGGTAGGTGGGAGGGATGAATTGGGTTTAGAAGAAATGTAGAGCTGGGTGTCATCGGCATAACAGTGAAAATTTATATTATATTTTCGGAATATATGACCAAGAGGGAGCATGTAAATAATGAATAAAAGAGACCCTAATACTGAACACTGGGGCACACCAGCAGAAACAGGATAGAGACTTGAAGAATGGGATTTAAATTGGATAAACTGAGTGCGGTCTGAGAGATATGAGGTGAACCAGGCAAGGGGGGTGTGACTAATACCAATGGATGCTAACCGGTTCAGGAGAATATTGTGAGAAATGGTATCAAACGCCGCACTAAGATCAAGAAGGATGAGGATGGATAGGAGACCAGAATCAGCTGCCATCAGAAGGTCATTGGTAATTCTTAACAGTGCAGTTTCTGTGCTATGATTGGGGCGGAAACCAGATTGAAATTGTTCATAGAGATTATGGTCATTGAGATGTAAATGAAGCTGGGAGGCGAGAACTTTTTCAAGAATTTTTGAAATAAAGGGAAGATTTGATATAGGGCGAATATTATCAAAGTTATTGGGGTCTGCACCAGGCTTTTTGAGAATTGGAATAACAGAAGCATTTTTCAGAGATGAAGGAACAATTCTAGTGTTCAGGGAGGAATGGATAATGCTGGTTATGAGAGGTGCTAACGAGGGAAGACAGGCTTTATATAACACAGTGGGGAGAGGGTCAAGTTGACAGGTGGATGATTTAGATTTTTTAATAAGATTAGATACATCAGTTATGGAGGGAAGAGTAAAGCTTGAAAATAGCTGACAGGAAGACAGTGGGGGAAACAGGAGGTCTACTTCAGAGTCGGAAGCTCCTAAAGAGTTAAGTTGACGGTGAATATCTGAGATTTTACAGGTGAAAAAAGAGATAAGAGACTTGCAAAAATCAACAGAATACATGTGGGAGGGGAATGTGTCTGGAGGTTTTGTAATTTTACTGAACAATGAAAAGAGAGACCTGGAGTTACCTTCATTAGAACTAATTAAACCAGAGTAATAAGCAGATTTGGCTGAGGCAATGCAGTCCTTGTAGAACAAAACATGATCGTTGTACATTTCTTTATGTACAGTAAGTCCGGTTTTCTTGAATAGACGTTCGAGTTGGCGTCCTTTAGCTTTAAGATGACGCAGGTCGGGGGTAAACCATGGTGCTGAACGGGAAAATGAGACAGTTCGATGTTTAAATGGCCTGTATTTTATATAGCGCCTTTACTAGTCCCTAAGGACCCCAAAGCGCTTTACATATCCAGTCATTCACCCATTCACGCACACATTCACACACTGGTGATGGCAAGCTACGTTGTAGCCACAGCCACCCTGGGGCGCACTGACAGAGGCGAGGCTGCCGGACACTGGCGCCACCGGGCCCTCTGACCACCACCAGTAGGCAACGGGTGAAGTGTCTTGCCCAAGGACACAATGACCGAGACTGTCCGAGCCGGGGCTCGTTTAAGGGGGGCAAATATGTTAAGAAAGTTATGAAGGTTGACATTATAATGGCAAACGAGTTCATGAGGGGTTGACGAGCTGTGAATAGATGGAAGGTCATGGACGGCAGATGAAAAAACAGCTGAGTTAATATTACTAATTTTCCTAAAAGTGATATTACGAGAGATACAGGTTTTGGAAGCGGTTATGTTTGCATCCAAAGAAATAAACATATGATCAGACTAGGGAAACAATGTGGCTTTACAATGGATGGGGGTAATGCCAGAACAACAGACCAAATCCAGGATATGACCTTTAGAATGGGTAGGGGATTTTATGTACTGTAGAAGCCCAAAACCTTCCAGGCAGGAGGTAAAATCTCTGGAAAGAGGGATTTTATCATTGTCCACATGAATATTAAAGTCACCATTTATTATCAGATTTGGAGAAAGTGTGGAGAGAAATGAGTGAGGAGGGCAGAAAATTCATTTAAAAACTCCTTATTTGGCTTAGGTGGCCGATAAACAGTACATATGATGGTGGGGGTAGATCCATGGAGCTGTAGTGCAATGTATTCAAATGAATGGGAGGGAGGGGCAGAGACAGGGAGAACTTTACAGTGCTTTCGGTGAATTATCGCGAGACCTCCGCCCCTCCCAGAGATGCGAGGTTGACAGGTGGAAACAAACTCAGATGGAGTGGAGTCATTGAGAGAAACAAAGTCATTGGGCTGTTGCCATGTTTCAGTCAAGCAAAGAAAGTCCAAATTACGATCACAGATCACATGTCAGAATTTACCCATAGAGCAGAAAGAATTTTATGGACAAGCAGCCAACAGCAATAATCACCTTTAGATTCACCTCTTCAGATTGTTGAACCTGATTAGAGCCACCTGATCAAAGGCTCATCAACATTTTGCATTCACTCATTTGCACAATCAGCACCGCAACAAACTCGCCATATAAGGCCGACCTTTCTGCTCCATTTGTGAGGCGTTCATCTCACAAAAAAGGAGATTAAAAAGAATCTCACACTACAGGGCTTTAAATCGTTTCTGATATCAGCAAGCAAAAGCATGATGGGATTATGAGTGCTGTAACATCTCTCTGCTTGCATATTGTGCTTTTGTGCCTCTTCTCACCTTCGCCAAGTGCTTTTTCAGAGAGAAATGACTGTAATTCACATATCTTTGTTGACGTCTGTGCCTTGTGTAAAATTCATGCATACTGAGGCATTTTGCATGTGTTCCCAACAACAAATGGAACAATTTAGGAATTCATAGTATTAATCGTATTTAAATGTCAGATAAGAAATGAAACAGTTCATACAAGTGGTTTTTATTCCTGGCATTGCAAACCCTTCAAACCAACACCAGCAGTAGATAGCCACTCAGACAAGCTGTGCTTTGAGGTCACTTTTTTCTTAACCAGCTATTAACTGAACAAATGACATTGTGGCTTCTGTGGTACTGTTTTCCTGGGGTCTTTCAGACATTCATGTATACTACACGGACAGAGAAGGACTCACTTATGTTCTTATGACTCTTTCCACGCTGCCCTCTGCTGATGCCACTTTCTCCGATAAAGAGAGATTTACTGGAAAGACGATTTGATAACATCAGAGCTGGAAATTATTAGTTCAGTAAATTTTACATATCAGAAATATATTAAGCATTTATTATTTGAGTAAGTATGCCTAACACGCCATGGAACACAGGAAATGGACTGAGATATGCAATAATAGATTCTAAGTGTGTATCATGTTGCTGAATATACTTGTTTCTATTGTACAGAAATTCTAGAGTCCACCTTTGTGTCTGCAGTGCAAATCTTGTCAGTATCAAATTATCCAGGTATATAAAGGACTGTTAAGTGCTTATTAAGCACCCCAGCAATAATTTATGTGAAAGGACAAAGGATGATGTCAAAGCACTGACTGACCTCATTATAAGTTCATGTGGTGCAAGCTGATATGTTCCCTGTGCCAGTTCAGTCACTGCACAAACTTGATTTTTACTTCCCAAAGTGCATTAGTTCCTCACATGGAGCATAAAAACATGATTTAAAAAAAATCAACAAATTGCAGCACATAGTGTAAATAAGTCAGATCACTAACATTTTAGCTAATGTTTCAAATGTCCATTATGTTTGCGTTTAAAAAGCTAACCTAGTTGATTGTGAAAAAGCTCAGCCGAAGGCTTCATAAATGGGGTTTAACTAACCCAGTGATTGACCAGTGATGGCTGCATCTGTCTTTTATATACAGTCTGTGTGTAGAGCTGATTGTGACACACACGTAACAGCTAGCATACGTAAGGTGGAGCTGTGGCAACCAGACACAGTTAGTCACATGGCGAGTCAAGGCAGATGTGGGTCATATCTGGGCCTTAACATTTATTGTTTTCTGCTTTATAGAGTAAACCAGAGAAATATCACCTACACAAAGTTTTCTTCTGATATTTGAAGCTTTGCATTGAGTTGTAACTCATTATTATGACACCAAGGAAAGTCGACACAGAAAGTTCCCAGCCAGATGGTAGAGTCGAACCCAGGTCCTTCTTGCTGTGAGGCAATAGTGCTAACCACTGTTCCACTCAGCTTTAATGCTATATACCCGTCCACCTGTCAACTTTGTTGAACTTTTGGAGCCTTAGTGATCTCCGTAGAAGTCCACATTTTCACCAGTTTTGTGCAGAACCAGATCAGATGCGTGCGAGCAGCAGAGTTCATGGCAAATCCCCTTTTTCTAATAGATGTTTTCAAAGTTTCAAATACTGAGTTACTACTTAAAGAGCCACAGTACATTTCAGAGCCACACAACAAAAATGTGCACATTAACTACTTTAATTAGAAAAGAGTCACTGTCTCACAGCCCATTAAAATGTGTGTTCACGTGTGAGTGTGTCAAAGTCCACTACTAACCAATAACGCTTTTTTATAATCATAAAAAAAAAATCAATCACAGATACTGTTTGTCTAAAATTTTCTTTAACAACCACAGGTTTTCGTGTGGGTCGTGTGTTCCAACATAAAAGCTAATCTTGTTCCCGTGACTGCAGCATATAAAGAAACTCAATTTACCAGCAAATTTGATCATATTTAACATGTAAATGAAATATGTTCTGATGCAAGCTACACAAAGGGCTGTAGGATCCTCACTAATGATGCGTTAGGTCAAATAAACAAACCAAACCTGAAAAAAAAAAAAAAAAAAAAAAAAAAAAAAAAAAAGCCTATCAGAGCCTCCAACCCCAAAGAAAACAGTAGAAAAGCACCATGCAGTATGAGTGAGTATTTATTTACACCAACTAGAGTATGCCACAGGTTAAGTTGATTTGAAGCATTGGCTGATCAGTGGAGGATCTTTCGGTCCCCACAACAGCGAATCAAAGTCAGTATCAGCATCCTTATCTGCCGTCACCTTCTCTTCTCTCCTGCTCTTCATCTTGTGTCCTTTGCCTAAAACCAACTGACCAGTTAGGCTCTGAATCTCCTGTAGGATTGTCCTTATGTCCAGTTCGTGCTGCGAGGCTTTCAGAGTAGCCCTGTTAAATGGAAACGTCCTTATGAAGTCTCCAACCTTCACCGGTGGAATATGTTGTCCATTCCCTGTGGTTTTCTCCGCAGTGATCCGAACTGGCTTTGTGCTGTGAACATTTGAAAAGAGTCAATTGTCATCCCTTTTTAAAGAAGTGTTAACAGCTTGACCTTTTGGTTCTCAAACTGGCCTCAGTTTTATGAATTTCAAGGCATAAAAATGCAATTTTCACCAAAATTGTAAAATATTCCAAGTCCAAAGTAATTTAAGTAATAGGTCAAATTTTCCACTTTTAAAACCAACGATTTGTTCTTTGTTGGACATTTTGCAAATTTACAGTACCTGTAAATGTTTGGGAGCTTCCAGGACGCAGCAGGCCGTGTGAATGCTTCCTCACTCTCCTGGGTGTCAGGTATCAAAGAGGAAACGTCTGTCTCTCCTGAGCACTGCCTCTCAGCTTCTGTTTCAGTGTTGTCATGGTTTGTAACATCAGACCTGTAAAAAGACCCGTTGTTCATGAGGTACGATACAAGAGGCTGACGAGACTGTCTGTTCAACGCTGACTCATTTGTCCTTGAATCCTGGCCCAGTATCGGGTTTGGGGTCTGGTTGGTGTGCAGTTTGATAGCACTGGTGTTAATTATTCTGCATCTAGCTTCACGTATCTTCGATAATTCAACAGGGGGAAGGCATCTTTGGTAGTTGGCTTCAAGGTCACGCTGTTTAAGCTTACCCCGTTTTGTCTTTTCAGGCTGATGAGATGTTTTTAGCAGAGGGAGAATTTGAGTGTGCGAGCCCTTGTTACCTCTCTTTTTCTTCTGATGGTTTAACGTTGAGAGCACAGGTGCAGACGGGTGGTTTGCCTTAAAACAAGGTTGCTTGTATCTATGTTTCCGATAAGCTCTGTCTCTTAAGCTGTCAGTCAATGTGTAGTTCATCATATCAATGACATCACTGACTAGCTTTTTCTTCACTGAAATATCAGCTTGGCAGTCCAGCGTGAGTGCAGGGCTGTAGTTGACCTCCAGCAGCCAGGGCTTAAACTTGGCATCTATGAGGATGTCAAATCCAAACAACTCCACACAGTTAGGACAGGAGGGCACTGATGTAGCAATGGCGAGGAGGGTCAGAGTGACGATGTTGTTGATCCTCTGCCACAGAAGCAGCTCGTTGATCTGTTGACTGTGGAGAAAATGTCTGAATTTGCTCATGGTCCACTTACATCCCCGGCCCACTCTTCCTTTTTCGGTTTTGTAGAAGGGACCGAACTTGTTGATGCTGGTGTTAGTGAGGTGAGCATACAAGTTATGCAGAGATGACAGGTTGAACTTCTCAGTGGCAAAACGCACCAGGCCTTCTTGATGAATGTACACAGTCAGTGGATGAAAGCTCTTCACACACACGTAAATCCTCAAGTCAAACTTGTAGCCGGAGATCAGCAGAGAGCTGCTAATGTACCTCTGAATGACAACAGAGCAATCATAAACCAAGTCCTTAATATCCTCGAAGATGAAGATCCCTCGGCCTCTGGAGAGATCCACAGGCTTAACTATCCAGTAGACCGATGTTCCTCTGGCCAGACGCAGTCTGTTGTACTCAGCCAGGAAGCAGGTGTAGTCATTGGGGAGGATGAAAGTGGTGGGACTGAAGTCATAGAGAGCCGAACCAAATGTTGCTTTCATTCTCCTCAGGTTGCGTGCCAAGCAATCCTAAAGAAATCCGAAAGAAATGCAAATCATTCTTTTGGTATAAATTCAGGTTTGTTTTTTTATTACTTCGTTGAAAATGATGTAAAATCTTCCCAAATTAACTAAAACTATCAACAGAATGTAAAGAGACAATCACTGACGTTATGTCACAAACATTTATGTGGTGTGCTGAAGATAATTTAGAAGTTGAAGTCAAAGGGCAGTAGATTACCACTTTGCGCCACATTATCATGAGAAAGTGAATCAATACAACCCGTATTTAACAAGGAAGGTCATTAAGAACTTTGTTAATTGCATTTGCCACCAGAAAAGACGAAGCCTGTTCAGGAAATAAGGGCTGGGAAAATAAGAAATATCAAAGTTAAGAGAACAGCACGTCTGAAACTCAAACACTGGTATAATGCTGACCCCTGGTGATAAAAGTTTAATCAGCAGAGGGTAACGACAAAAAGTACATTTCAAACGGACCTATTATGCTCTTCCTTGTTGTTCTCATGTACATACTATTACACTTGGTTGAAGTTTCAGATGAAGTCAGCGTATGTACAAGTAGTCAGAGTCTACTAATCATCCAGTTACAATTTTTTTTCTTTAATATTTTGGATTCCTGCCAGGATGGCACAGTGGTAGAGTAATTACCATGGACCCTCACTGCAGGAAGGTTCTAGGTTTGAATTTCCTGGTCCAAAATCATGCGTGTTAGTTGAACTGGTTGCAGATGTGTGAATCTCAGAAGTTATGCTTTTTGTTTTTCCAAAATTTCAAGCACTGACACAAAAATTTTTAAACAGCTCAAGAGCGGAGTTTTGTTGTACGAGAGTCGTTTACATTTCTCGACGTAGGAATGAGATTCAAATGAACAGTTTCTTTTTCTGGTAATACGTCTGTCATTCCGAAACATGTAGTTTTAAAAAAAAAAAAAAATCTATGTAGACATGCACCTTGCGTGTGATGCCAACAGTTTTAGGATGGTGGTTGAGGCGTTGCCACGGCAGCAGGTTGTGATATTGCGAGGTCTGAAATGAAGAGCCTCGCCAGTAAAGGTTCCAGTCTTCCTCCTCACGCTCTCCTTCATTATACTCCTCCCACCCTCGCTCCAGAAGCACCTCCCTCACCAGCTCGGGGCCTCTGTCGTGCAGTCTGAACACCAAGGATGCAGCCATACAGCATCACCCACTATAGATACAACAGAATAACATTAAATTTAATTGTAACTTAATATAATAACTTAAGTTACATTAGCATTTTAACATTCATAAAATTGGAGGATATGGTGTGATATAAAAGGAAATTTAGCATGATAAAGTGGCATATAGGAGAAAGTCATCACTTTATCAAATATTGGCAGACCATAAAATGTGCACTGATATCATCCAAAAAAACCCAACATCCTATATATGCATTGCAAAAACATAAGAGAACCTAAAAAAAAAAAAAAGAACTGTTTTCCAAAAACACTAACAGTTGAAGCTTTCCAGAAAGCTTCATTTACATTAGAGCATAAAGTGTCATGTGGCTACAGTGCAAAGTATTATTAAAAAATACAAGGTGTTCCATGCTGTGGAAAATTGCAGAGGACATGGTTGGAAGCCAAAAGTAACACCTGTGTTGGCGAGGAGGATAGTGAGAGAGGTGAAAATGAATCACCACCAAGGCCATCCTGGTGAATCTGTGCTCTGCTGGTGACAATGTCTCAAGGCAGACACTCCAACGGACCCCGACACTGTTGGGTTCCACGGATGCAGACCAAGGAGGACGCTACTTCTCCAGATAAGGCACACAAAAGCCCGCCTGGCCTTTGTAAATGGTCATCTGGACAAAGAAGACGACTTCTGGTCTTCTATGTTATGGTCAGATGAAACAAAAATTGAATTGTTTGGCCACAATGATGTTTCCTTCATTTAGCGTAAAAAAATGAAGCCTTTCACCCTAAGGAGACCATCCCCACTGTCACGTGGGAACCTAATGCTTTGGGGGTGTTTTTCAGCCAATGGACCAGGGACCCTAATCAGAGCAAATGGCACCATGGAAAAAAAAGAGCAATACATGAAGATTCTCAACACCAACATCAGGCAGTCTGCAGAGAAACTTGGCCTTGGGCGCCAGTTGACATTTCAACACGACAACAACCCAAAACACACAGCAAAAGTGGTGAAGATATGGTTAGCTAACAAAAACATATTTTGCAGTGCCCAGCCAAAGTTCTGACTTGAATCTAATCAAGAATCTGTGGAGGGAGCTAAAGATCATGGTAAGGAGATCCTCCAACGTGAAAGACTTGGAGCTCATTGCTAAAGATGAATAGGCGAAAATACCTGTGGAGACATGCAAAAAGCTGGTCTCCAATTATAGGAAGCATTTGATTGCTGTAATAGCCAATAAAGGCTTTTCTATTGATTATTTAGCTCAGATATAAATAAAAGCTGAGAATTTTTTCCCCCACAATGATGCCTCTTTTAGATCATCTCTTTTGGAAGACACCCTTGTCATTTCTGCTCAAAACAATTATGAATATGAATAATTATGGACGTGTGTGCACACACACACACACACTTTATTTTTAACAGGTTTGATTACACAGAGCTGCGAGATGTGCCAACTCAAATCTGCGTCAAAATAAAAGCATGCTTGGCATGTTGATCACAGGCACACCAGTGAGTTTGTGAGCAAAATTACTAGATTTTGAGTGGAAAAATTTCCACATCCTTTTTGCATCTTCCAGGCAAAATTCAACTACAGTTCAAGGGTTTCAAACAACGTTGAGCTGCCACTTAACAGTTTATCTCTTGGCTGGACACTCAGCACCTTGTGTGTAATCCAAAGCATTTACACGGTAAATCTGAGAAGCCCAAACAAAACCGACACTTTGTCCACCGTCTGCCAAGAAAGAGGGATCAGACTGAAGCTTCAATATGCCAGCTTACCAACAGGCTCCTATTTAAAAGGGGGACAAGGCTGCAATCCAGACTTTGAAAACCTCTCAAAAACATTTGAACATATGATTGCTTCTTCTCACACAAAACAAAAACAGCGGCAAGAATATTTCCTCACAATGTTTGCAGCAAAGGACAAAATGCAAGAAAGTCTTCATCTGCACTGCTTAAAGAAAATGCAGTGATGGATGAAAATGGAATATAAATGTCAAATTTAAACAAAATGAAAAAGACTGAGCTTACCTTTGAACTGAGTTGACTTTAAAAGTCGTTGTTTATCTGACAGATAATTGAAAGGTAGGATGCAAAAGTCTTTCCTCTCTGCTCACGTTACCCACAGCTTAATGCCGACAGGCTTCCTGTTCTCTTAGCTCCTCCTACAGACCAAACTAGACTCTCAGCCTGCCACTGTTGATCGTTGTGGATATATGAAAGACCTTTAGGATACAGCACTGGATGTCTACGTTCATATTACAGTCTCCTTTTCAGACTGGACAAACTTCCCCACAATACCTCCATCACTCGATATTGAGTCATGACTGATCATCATATGCAGCTTTTCAAATGTCAATATTGAGCCTGAATATCTCTAAACTTTTTTTGCTTGCCCCTTCTGCTTTTACAAATGTCATCTTGTAATTCTAGCATGTGACATGATGCTACTGTAGTGTTTCTGTTGTTCATAAGAAGACAACCATGGTGGCAACAAAATTTATTGGAACACACAGATACATGTGAATATTGTGTCGCTTCTCTGCCAATTTTTATTCCTCCAGTGTCCAGTACGTGGCGTAGTTTCTCCACACAACAACGCTTGTGAATATCACAAATAGGGTAACCGTGCATACAAATAAATAAAAATAAGACACACCCATCTTAAAATTGATTTTTTTTAAATTCACTTTTAATTTCATCAGAATGCAGGTTAACCAGTAGATGTCATCTTATATGAAAGAAGAAATGTCTGGGTTGCTTTTGTCTGTAGTTTGTGCCACATTTACGGTCAATTGAACATGTAACTGTTACAAAATGAAACATGCAATTATTTAGTTTCAAAATTTACCACAGCGGTAGAGTTTATTCAGTCTTTCTATGTCAAGCTGGCTCAGATGTGTCCTCTGACCTATCTCCACACCACTCTGCTTAGGCAACACAGTTGGATTTCCATTTGTACTGAAGAAATCCCTGCAAGACCGGGAGGGAGGGTAAACTTATCTGGAGTCTGTTTCAAGTACTTTAAAACTAGAAAATGAAATTAGGACAATGTCAACTTACCGCCCATAGTGCATTATGGACGTGAGATCATAGGGTAGGTTTTGAGTGTTTCCATGCTTCACCTTGAAGTTATTTTCTTTCCCTTTAAGGAAAAAGAAATCCAAAACAGCATAGCTGAACATGATGCATCTACTGTATCACAATAATAGCCAAACTAATTTCTTCATACTGAAGTTAATGTTCCCTTTCTTTGATGTGCATTACAAGAGACAGTTATAGTTCTTGTTTCAAGAAAATGAGAGCTTTGACAAGGAGAGATTGAGCTGGCAGGAGAGGATCTTAACATTCATGTTCACCAACTTGTACTTTACATTCCATCAACACCACTGGGGGCATATTTTCCATTATACAAACAAAGATCTCACTTTTACTGACCAAAGATTTAAATTGCATCTGAAGTAACTGGGCTGTGTGAACAATCTGGATCCAACTTGTTTTTAACTGCATTACAACTAATGCAAAAAGCAAATGAGCTTGTGTACCTGCCACAATATTCTGCCAGTTCACTGTGACATATTTATCCCGGTCTTCACGAGTGTGTTCATGATACAGTCCCAGAGCATGGAGCAGTTCATGGCAAAGGTTCCCCACGGTGCACATTGAAGCAAAGAAGAGCTGCTGGGCTCCTCCTTGACAACCAACGAATGAGGCACAGCTAGGCGCAAAATAAATAAATGTTAGAGTTCAACCACTCATTTCTGACCTGAGATTCTCCCTTAATGTCTGAATATATGGATAATGGAGGCTGAAGCCAAAATGTACCAAATTGAATGGAACAGGCTGCAATTTGTGTCACAAACTAGTAATAAGGTTAAATAATTGTTGGGCAGGCTTTAATGAGTGGGGGAGATTTATCCTTCCCCCATGGTCTTGTATGACCATGCCTACTTTATGGGCTTTCCCTTTTGCTGCCAAGCACATCGTTTCCCCATCTATAAATCTTTCATTAAATCCTTTTCTTCCCCATCCCTTTCTAGTATCAGGTATTCAAGTCTCTAGTGAAACCACCACAGTATAAAATTGGATTGAATGATTGAAGCGTTTAGAGATAGACCTGTAATAAAAACAGGTGTGGCAGAGAGCAGGCCAGCAAATGCTGGAAGTTTCTAATTTCCTTAGTGTTGCTTTGTTTCCTTGGAAACAATTTATGGCAATTTCCTGTACTGCTTCATCTTTAACAAAATAATGAACCTACCCAGAGATAGTTGACTTCTTACCCATTGCCAGTCACAAGATTCAAATAGTTCGACTCAGTGTCTCGTTTCTTAAAACGAATACATGCGACATCCGATATCATCTTAAAGGCAGCTTTAATTTCTGCCCCTCGGGAAACTGTTGGAGTCAAAACCAAATCAATTATCATCCAGTAATCAAATATCTGGCCCTATTTGAGGCACAACAACCTACCCAGTTCATCAGTGATGATGTAAGGGATGGTGGCATCCGGCCACAGAGTCTGTACAGCATTTCTGTTCTCCTGCAAGTTTAAACATACAGCAATTAGCAGTGCCACACAAAATATAAATAAATATAAAACCCCTCCATCTTACCGGAATTAGAATGTCTCCCTCCTGGACTGGCATGTCTTGATTAAACTCTGACAAAGTGCAGGATTTAAAAATCAGAAAAAGAGTAGTCATTGGACATGAAAACTAAGTGGTTTAGTGTGGCCCACTAATCAAGAGGCTGATTTTTCCATCTGCAGTAAGGCTCGATTTGTGATCGGCTGTTCCATGGCCATATGTGCAAGGCAAGAGGCAGCGAGATAAGAAAGATCCCAGAACAGAGCCAGCTGATTGGACATTGATTAACTGAAATAGTGCTTGATGGCATCTGAGTATCTCATCTGGGCTGGCTAAAGCATCTTAAATACTGTGTCTATAGTAGGATGTGTAGAAGGGCTGACACTAGCTAATCTGCCAGGATTGTGGCCAGCCTAATCTCATGCTATGCTCAAGTTTTACCTTTCAAAGTTTCTGCACTCTCATTCTTTGAAGATTCAGGTTCTGGAGCTGCAGCACCTGCAGACAGCCACATATTTAGAACATCTCAAACATAAAACCTGAGAGTCTGAAGTCCTGTGAAAACAAACCTGAAGCAGAGCCAGTTGTATTTGAAGTAATGTGGGTGTCATTGAAAGATGTGGCATAATCTGAAACAGAAACACATTCAACGTCCACCATGTTTCCACTTTTAAGCATGTACAAAATACTAATACTAAAGACTAATTGTGAAGATATAACCCACAAAAATAATGGCCAACCTGCAGCAGGACTGGTGGCATTCAGGGCATCAGTTAAAAATCTCGGACCAACTAAAACAGAAACTACAAGTACACACAATGTTTTTAACCAAGAAAAATACAATTAATCTGCAGGAGCTGTCTGTCAATGTCTAATCATACAACAGACTAGCGCAAGTGAGTCAAGCCAACACAAAACTGTAGCAGAGTCTGTATTATTGTGGGTGTCATTCAAATTTAAGGGATAATCTGAAACAAACATCCAATATTGACTAGCTTTCCAATTTTTAAGCATGTACACAGTATACTAACACTGTAATGGCCTTCCAATGACAAAACAATTATTTGCACCAACCTTCAGCAAGACTGGTGGTATTCAGAGCATAATTTAAAGGAGTTGCACCAACTGAAATATAAAGCACATCCAGTACCCATCCAGTGTTTACATTGTGAAGTACAGATTCCATATAAATGACAGCAACTATACACAAAAAAAAAAAAAAATCTCAAAGAATTTCACACACCAACCATCCTGGGATTTACAAGGGAGTTAAGAATAATGATGGAATTTATATTCTACAAATGGAAAATAATCTGAGTCACTCAGTGAGCACCAACCTGGAGCAGAGCTGGTGGTATTGAAGGTGTCATTTAAATATATGGCATTGTCTGAAACAAACATCCAAGTTTCACTTCTTAAACATGCAAGTTATATTAAGACTAATGTCTTTCCAGTGACATAACCCACAGAAACACATTAGCACAAACCTTCAGCAAGACTGCTGGCATTCAGGGCATCATTTAAAGGAGTTGCACCAACTGAAATGGAAACACATCCAGTACAGATTACATATAAATGACCGTAACGATACCAGAATCAAAGATTCTGGGTCATTGTACACCCATTGTATGCAGTGGTCCACACCAAATCATAATATCATATGCACAACAACTACCCTGGAGACAGTTAAGTGGACTGGATTCATGATCTAGCAAATGTAAAATATTCTGAGTGATTCAGTGAGCACCAACCTGGAGCAGAGCTGGTGGTATTCATGGTGTGATTTAGAGAAATGGCATAATCTGAAATAAAAATACATCCAATATCATTCATGTTTCCACTTCTTATTTTAAGGGTGTACAAAATAAACACTGGATTAGAACCAACATTCAGCAAGACTGCTGGCAATCAGGGCATCAGTTAAAGAACTTGCACCATCTGAAACAAATACGGAGGACCCATGAAAGAGAAATATTTTCTGTGAAGATTGCCTGTTATGTATCACCATAGAAGTGTTAGAAATGACATAAGGCATCATTGTGTTCTAGCAAATGTAAAAATGATGCAAGTGCATTAACTGATCACCAGCCTGGAGCAGAGCTCGTGACATTGTGGGTGTAATTTAAAAAAAAAAAAAAAAAAAAAAATCATAAACTAAGCAGACATCAAAAATCTATCATGTCACACTTGAACTCTTAAAATAAGGGGAACTGCTGCACATTTCATACTGCATCCACCCTGAAATCTACATGCATGTAATCTGCACCAAACTGATGCAGAGTACGTTTCATTCTGAGCGTCTTTAAAAACAAAACATAAAATAAAAAATAAAAATGGGCGCCAACTGAAAGTGAAACTTTCATTATCTTAACTACATTTGTAAATGTTATTGATTGATTATGAATTTAAAAGACTAGAGCTTACCTCTTGGAGTCGCTGCAGTGGCCATCTCATACCCACCCGTGGTAGTGGCAGTTAAAGAAACATTACCTACAAAATTTACAATCCTCAGATTATTTGTTATGTTGCAGCATATGCAAATTAAACATGCAAAGGAATCTAATGAGCACCAACCTGTGGAAGGACTGGTGGGACTGATGGGAACACTGCCAACTACATACACAAAAAACTATTATCACTATTAAGCTAAAAATCCATACTTTGTAGTACGTGTGTTTTTATGCTGTACCTGTTGACATGCAGAAGGCAGCTAGCAGCCACATAATGCAGCAGGGCATCTTTTGGCAAAGAGAAAAGCTGTAAAAGCTGTTGTCGCTCTGCGATATATATATATATTACTATCTCCACAGGTGTCATCGCTTCCAGTGATTACAGCGTTCCAAATTTAAATTAGACCACTAGATGGCGCTACATTATTTCTGGTTAGCAGTGATAGAAGAGACGTTTCACAGGCAGGCGACATAACACTAAAACAATCTTGAATTGAGATTATGGGAGAGAGAGCAAAATGTCATTTATTACGCATTTGAGCTGGATAGAGAATTATTTTTTGTGAAAGTATCATGTCTTCTTCTTCTTCTTCTTCTTTTTTTAAAATGTGTCATACCATGTATTTGTTCTCTAATGCCCTTCCTTTGTGGAGGTCATGGGAATCTAATGTGCTTGCGAAATACATGAGTTCACCTTTTTGTCCCCCAGTCACCTGTGACTCACCTGTAAATCTGCTGTCCAATAAAATCCAAATAAACAAGAACTACTTTTAAAGGACCCTCATAGCTCTTCAACTCTTCTTCATATGTATTCTGGAGATCTATGACTGCTTAAATGAATTTTTTAATGAATACTGGAAAAGAAAATATTTTTAAATAAATGACTGCTGTGCAGCATAGTGGTGGAGTGGTTAGCACTGTTGGCTCACAGCAAGAAGGTTCTGAGTTTGAATACACTAGCTAAAGTATTTCATGTTTGTGTGGCGTCTCTCCACTTCCTCCCATAATGCAAAGATGTGCCTGGGTTAGGTGGCTGTAACAATAACAGCAGTAAATACCTCAGATTGCTTAACTGGCTCTGAACCAAGGTTGTCAAACACAAGGACCTGAACCAGCAAGCCAACAAATTTAGTTTTGATATCTTTGCAAAGGTGAATATTTTTTGGATTTCATTATATCTTCACTGTTAATTTCATCCAAATCATAGGCCTGAATTATTGCTAATTTTATAGCCTTATTACTGACAGAGGCACTACCCACAGCCTGTTATACTAAACTAACAAATAACAGATTAAATGAGAGCGCTGTTAGTTCTCCATTATATAAATGAAAATTTATTACTTTGTAAACAAGTAAGTCTGACACCTTCCCCGGTTTCGTTGCTCTAGCATGGCCACAAGATGGCGCAAAATGAAAACCTGGAGAAGCTTATTTAATTGCATTTAATGTATTTTGGTCCTGAACTGCAGTTTAGTCACAGCTATGTTTGCTATCAGACTGAAGGATGTCTCACAGTAGAATCCTCTAATAAACGAAATGTTGTCAATGTTTCACGGGTGTAAGGTCAGAAGTCAACGAAGCGACTTCAGAACAGGATTGACCTGTAAGACAAACTTCAGGGCTAAATACTTCGAGTCAACTTCTTGGCTATGTGTCATCAGAAATGTCGCATTCATGTAACGTCGGATATACAGTGGAGAATATGTAACTAGAAAAATTCAACTTGTTTATTCTGTCACTTGGAGAATCTCAAGAGTGATAAAATCTTTTGTTGTTGTTAATTCATTTTTTTTAATCAATAATGATGCATTTGGATTCCTAACATAAGTATGAATTTGATAGGTACAATAGTTCAAGTCTTGATAGTTTGACATGGGTTTTTTGTTAGTGAGTAGCACTGTGTTGTAAATTAATTCAGCCCAATTACAGTTTGTTTACATAGAACTAAAGCCCAGCAGTCGTCTCAAGTCATCCAAGACAAATGCAAATATTAGCAATTAACTACGGTTTAGAGTTTGTGTAGTTTGAAGTAATGACTTGGAAAAGAATCTGGTTCAGCACAGCGCAAAACAGTTACATTAATAACAAATGGTTAAAAAATATGTGTGATTTTTAGTTTATAGTGGTTTATTGTATGTGGGATTAAAAAAATATATCAATAAAACAACATCAGTAAGACACGTAATTTATACTATTTGTTGGACATCAATAAAAATATTTCTATATTTTAAAAATATAAAATTTTAAAAATCCATATAATGTCTTATGCTTTAAAACAAAAAATCATGAAAATGAAAGAAGAAGAGTTCATGTGACTGCTGTTACTGTTAATGCTACTTGTTGCCAGTTTCCACATTCATAAATGTAAATTTACAATTACTTTCTTGCTATACGCCCTCACGTATGATCATTTTCTCGTTGTTTTGTTTGTCTTTTTCTGTTTGACACATTGCTTTTGTTTCTGTTGTTTGTTGGTTGGTTTGATTTGTTTTGTTTCTTATTTGTAACCTTTCCTAATGGTTCTCTTGTGTATTGGCTTGCATTTTTACCTAAGAAGCAACAGATATCCGGGAGGAGACAGATTCCTTCTGTGGCCACCTGTTGTGAATAAGTAGCCAAAATTATTTTGTTACGCTGGCTATTACTTAACACTTTACACTTTAACACGTAAACCTTTTCACGCGTTTTCAGATGTCATATTTTTCTCACAGACCGCGAACGCCCCTTCAGTCATCATCATGAGAGTCATGTGATGTCCTGTCATGTGGTGCAGTCACTTCCTACTGATTTGGTGAGGAGCAGAGACACTCTGCTGTATCATGTCGTCTTAGTTAGGCTCCACAGACGCTACCCGGTACAGTAACCATGATGTTTGGGTATAAATGTTCTCGCTGCGAGCCTCTGAAGCTGGCTCTGTGGTTCGCGGCCTTTCTAGGCTGTTTGTTGATTCGGTCCGGAGCGGTGGAGAACAACAGCCCGTGGTACCAGGACCTCTGCAGGTAACAACACACACATACACACCTTCGGGGGGTACAAACACTGCAGCTGCTGACAGATTAAACAGCGTTAAAGGTGCAGCCGTTGTCCTCTCGTGTACACACATCGTCTAAATAACCTGAATTGAGAAATATGTCTACGAATGGTTATTTCCAGTCATAGGTAGTTTTTTTTTTCTTATTTAGCAAACAACCTAAATAAGTTTGAATCAGCTAGCAAACCAGTACAGCTGAATCAGACTACCCCTAAAACTCACAGAACGTCGATGCTAGTTAGTTTTTCTTGTTCATCGAGGAAAAAAGTGAAGCTTAGCTATAAATGCCGAAACGTGCACAAAACTGTCGTGCTTAATTAGGGAATGCTAAACGTTAGCAACGTCGCGTTCTTCTCACAGAGCAGCGGTGTGGCAGTATTTACATAAACAAACGAATCAGAAGAGAATAACAGCATAAATATGGGATTTAAAATAAAGTCAGCGTTGTCCTTCTTTAATGGAGCGCTGTCTCAGTAGCTGCTGTGCAAATATTGACTCAGCAATAAAGCGCAAATGATAACCCGGTGACTCAACGCTTGGGTTCAGCCTGGGTTAATATTACTTCCTCGATTTGGCAGCTTCTGAGGATGTTGGTTATAAACACACATGGCTTACAGTTAACTTCTCCCTTAGTTTCTGTTCCTCGTCTGTTCCTTTACAGTGTGGTTTAGGTCAATATCCGTATTGATAAATGTGGGATTACTCCTTACGTTCAGAGAACACGGTGTATTTTTGTATTTTTTAGGTTTTACAACACCTGTTTTATTAGAAAAACATCTAATATCACACAATACCATATCACGTTATACCTAACAGGGGGAAAATAATGATGCTAATGATTAATTCATATTTTAATAAAAGTGAAAATGACAAGAACATTTCTGAACTGTTGGAATTTTTAGTATACAACCATTAAATACTGTCCTCACTTCTGTGTCATAAAAAGATTACTTCAATATTAGTTAAAAATGAGAAGTGAAACCTTGTGTGTGTGTGTGTGTGTGTGTGTGTGTAAGGCTTGCACATGGGTTTTCCACACTCACTGAAATGGAAGCGTTGGGTTTTTAAAAATTATTTTATGACCACCTCCTTTCTTTTCTCTGTTTTTAATCTCAGTTGGTTTAATCTCACTTAACTCAGATTAAATGCAGTCCATTTTGTTTATTGTTATTGTTACATTTGTTTGTTAAAGAAAAGAATGCCTTAAATTTAAGTTTTAAGTATTTAGAGAAAGGCATCTGTTATTTTTCTGCCAAAGATTGAAGTGGTAAATTTAGAAGAAGATAATTTAAAACTCGAAGGCACGTTTGTATTTCTTGTTTTGCCAAATCAAAAGTCCAAGCTTCAAATTTATTTAAAGGATGTGTGAAGGAAAAAGAAGCAGAAAAACTTACATTTGCAAAGCACGAATCATAATTTACATAAAAGCTGTACTTCTGTAAACTACTAGATATTTTAAACTGTCATTCATATGTCAGTGTGTTTTTGCTGTACACATGAGTGTGATTTATTTTATAGGAGAAATAAGTAAAAGAACACGAGTGACAGTATAAATTCTTAAAGATGCATTTCCCATTTCTTCATTGTAGTAACTATTTTTGACTGTTGATAGAGGAAAAAATGCTTTTAACAATTTTCAAACATTTTACAGCCCAAAACAATGACTTATCTTTATAGTAGCAGTGGAAATGATAGTCATTTGTTGTCCCAGACTGTAATTTTGTGGGTTCGGGGCCAACAAGCTCATTTCCTGGATATCTATTTGCTTATTGTCTTCTATTCCTTGTCTTGCAGATATAAATGGGAGGCAATAGATCAAGATAATAAAGTGAGATATACACTAAAGCTCTGTGACTCTTCACCATCAACCAGCTGTGGACCTGACACTGCCATGTGTTTAACAAACCTCACCACCAACAAAGAGCAGTCTGTTGGTGAGTTTTCTGTCTTCCTTGTTCTTTCTGTGGGTTATAGTGCCCACCAACCTACCCACTGTTTGTTAGCTGTTCCTCTTGCTGTCCCATCACGCTGAAGAATAACCATTCTGCACAAATCATGATTCTGGTGCAGGGGGTAAAATGCTCAGTTCAGTTTTTTTTTTTTTTTCTTTTTTAAACCTGTCACTATCATCTTAAGCCTGAGATCCAGTATTAGTATCCATACAAAGCACAATCATCATAGCAGCAATAACCAGTCTCTACAGGGCAAGTCGACCAAGTGTTGATTAGTAGTTGGCTTGAGTCAACCTGGCTTCGTGTTACTAACTTTCTACATACACAGCAGACTAACCACAGTGATCAACGTCACTTAGATTTTCTTGTTGGATGGACAGGCAGTCATCTCACTCTCTCAGGTTATTTTCATGACTTTAGCTGATTAGCTGGCAGTTGAAAAGTTTTTCATGCCAAACACTGCAAACTAAGCAAAACAACAAATTCACAATTTAGTTTGGGTGATTCACGATGTCATCCTAATTGAAAGTGGATGAGAGATGGTGGTTTAAAGCCTGAAATGCATAATCCTGCATACGTCGCTCATCAAAAAGTTGGGCATAAACTTCTTGGATGACCTCTACCATACATTAAGATATGCTCCAGATATATATATATGTATATATATATGTGTATAATTTTTTTTTTTTTTTTTTTTTTTTTTTTATCTTTATGGATAGACCATAAAGATGCCTTTTAGTGCCTTTAGTTTGGCTGTTGGCTTTAAGGTTTTTGTCCAGAGGATTTTGAAAACTCAACAGCAAAAAGGGTGGAAGATGCTTCATGTAGTAGAAGGCAAACACCACAAACAGTCTACTTCTTGAGTCAGACTGTTCTCACTACAGCCTACTGAGACGGGCATCCGCCCACCACTGGTCTGGTTTTATTTGGGATTCCTTCAACAATAGTATAAAGTGCCCTGGGATGACTTATCTTATTATTTGGCACTATACAAACAGCACAGAAACGGTGTCAGTAGGACAGCGTGTTGAATCACAAATCAGCCAGGCATGGCAGCATCCAGATGGCTCATTATAGTAGTATAGTGCTAGTAATATAGAAACTCAGTATGTTGTTTTCAGCGTGAATACAGCGCAATTTCCAAGGTAGTACTACAACAAGACGCTACGTTAAGTAACTTTCACTGTTCTGAGAGAGATGTTTAATGTGAGGCCAGTGATATTACGATCATGTAAATAAGTGTGTGTGGGGGTGCGTGTGTGTGTGTGTGTGTGCTTGGCTAAGAGTTAAAGGAAATGAGTTACTCTAATTCCTGCTAATTTGAGAGTTGATTTTTAGGCGTTAGCTGTGGGCTTGTGTGGAAAAACAAACAGGTCACTCCTGAGTGTAAATCGTCGTTAGCTGGTGTCCTGCACATATTCCAGTAACTTATTACTGTAAAAAGGATTTTGTCTTACAATCCTTTTAGTTGCCTTCATCTGTAAAGTTTCAGTGTGGAAATGGTTTTGCAACAAGTGTCAAGTTCGTTTGCACCAGAAGAAAAACTCTTGTTTTTGTTTTGCTGAGAAGCTTTGGTTCATATTTATGTGTGGAAGGGTCTGTTTGCAAGCATGCTGTTAGCTGTGTCTCATGACAGTCACACAGCAGAGTGCATTACAGATCATTAATGGCAGTGTGGGGAAAACATGTACATCCTGTGGATGCTAAATATTATATTTTAAGCACAATTTGGTAATATGTGCGCTCTTCATGTGGTTTGTGTCTGAATGAAGCATGAAACTGGACTTTGTCTTGCACCTTGAAATCCTGCTAAAAGGCAAATGTTTTGTAGAGTAAAGTGTGTCTTCTATAGAACTTTAAAAAACTTTTCCTCATGCAAATTATTTGCTAACTACAGCTTGCCTGTATAGGTAGCCTGTTAATATGTTTATGATTTATTATTATTTATTGTCGGTGTCATTGTAACGTTGATGCAAAGCTGTTCCCAAACGTGAGACTGCAGTGGCTCATTTCAAAGTCTGAAAACTTGCTGTGGCCTATCTAAACGTTTAGTCACTAAACAATCGTTACACAAACTTCACTGATTCCCTTCGATCCTCTAAAGGTTTAATGGTTTCCATCACTTTACTTCCAGCCTCAGCACTGTGCCATTTCACTGCTAGTGAAAGATGTAAGAAAAGTTCAGGAACAAAAAATAGTCAGAAAGTGGGGAAATTATTATAATTATTACTTTTTTCATTCTGCTTCAATTTTAAATGTCAACATTTCATTTTAATTAAACTTAAATGTTAAAGGTAGTTATGAAAGTCTACTTATTGCTAATAATGTCTCATGATCCACCTGCAGTACAGTCAAAGCCTGCGCTTCATAAGAATATTTGAGTCGCTTTAAAAAATTAGATACAAGAGGGACACTAGAGGATGCTGTCAAACAGAGCAATGCCAAAGGTTAAATACTGTTTACATATTAAAATGCCAGAATTAAACCCTCCTTTCACATAGTGCCGTTTGCTCATCTGTGACATTTAACTTCCATAAACTGAAAATACAATAGCTCATCACGCTGTGAAGCGAATAAATTAATGCATAAACAGGCAGCTACAGCATATTCTGCATGGCGTTGTCTCTATTGTCGCAGGAGCACTGATGGAGAAAGTTAATTTCAGATTTTTTTTTTTAAATTTTTTTTAAACACCATAACCCCCCCCCCCCCGAGGAAATCACGACAAGCTTGAATATACTTTGGATTTACTTTATTTTTTCTTTCAATCATTTTTTCACTACAAAATGTCACAAAACGGTTTATAAATGCTCTTTAAAATGTGCAGTATTGTGTCTGAATATATTCAAATCCGGTATAATAATTACTTTTCTGTCGATCGTGTCAAAGTATTTAAAAAAAAAAAGAAGACATAATTACATAATTTTGAGTATAAATTCTTAATACTTTTGAGAGAGAGAGACCTTATTTGATTTAGAAGGTGCATATATTATTGCACTTTCCTGTTTCGGAGGATGAAAAGTGAGAACATTAGTGCTGTTTTTCTTGTGGAAAATTTCAGTGTTGTTGCTGACAGCAGGGGTTACAGTGCTAATTGTCTTTCAGAGCTTCATCAGAGATCCCGTCTCTGTGCTGATCGGACTGCTGATGCTGCCGATGCTGTGTGTCAGCAACATCCACAAACGGCATCTGTCTTTAAAGGCCTCTTGTCTCTCAGCGTCTTTATTCATTGTCCCCCAAATTGTTTGAGGGGACCATCAGGCTATTATCGTCTTTCTGCAATTCAGCCGAGCGAGTGGCTCTCAAACTTTTTCTGTCACGGTTTGTTTTTGGAAACAAAGAAACCGCTTTGTCTCAGGACCTGCAAAATTAATTAAGTTAGATAGAACTGGTGTAGTCAAATGAAGACATCAAATCTATAAACTAGTCAAATAAGAACTACTTGGGAATAAATCTGATGATTGATAGCTTTATTAACCAAAAGTGCCTGTCAGGTCTTTTAAATGTGGTTCTTTATTGGTTCTTCTAACCATTTAAAACGTGATGTTGGGCTCTCAGAACTTGTAAGGTGATAAACGAAAACAAAAAGAACTGTTATGAAAACTATTAGATCCTATAAACTAGACATTTAGCAGAACAACACCTCTATCTGTTATGTTTTCAAGACCTATTTCTGTGCACATAAGAGCTGAATTTATTTATTTTTTTTTAGCTAAAAATGTTTTTAGTCTTTTAAAATGCCAGAATTTGACTTTTCTCTTTCGATTATTTGATAATGAACTGAATATGTTTGTTTGGAGTAGTTCTTGGCCAAAGTAAAACACATCACCAAAGTAAATCATGAGCCACTAGAATTCATCACAGACCTTGTCGACCATTGTGTTTGTTATGCTCTGGTATGCTTTGCCTTTCTGTTCTACTCCACTCCGCCACTGGTATTTTCCTGTTTACAGAACAAGTCTATTGTTCTTCTGCTCACATTTTACAGTCCAAGATGTATTCCTTCTGTCCTTCTGTTGAGAGAGGGGGAAAAATGATTTAAATTTGGTTCTCCTTCTTAGAATTGATTCCAAAGTCAAGCTCAGGGAGTTGAATTTTAAGGTTTGAAGGCTGCTGGTGTTACATATGAACATTACTGTGTTTTCTGTGTTCTGGACCAAGACATCAGCTATTTTGTTTCAAGATGATAAAGATGATGTCAGATGAGACTATTTATCTTGAAAATTGTGAAGTTGTAGAAAAAGTGAAGATCTCAATAAATAAAATCTAGTATGATACAAAAGCTTGAATGTAAATATTACAGGCTGAGGTGGTAACGATTTCCTGTATCTGTGACTAAGATGTTGGAAAAAGTGTTCAGTTGTATGGTCAGTAAGTGGTGCTGAGGACCATCTGGACCCATTTATTATCCTCATCCATTAACACAGCCACAGTCGTTGGGATGAGCTTTGCATCAGCTGACAGAGGAATCCAAACGGCGTGTTGATTCAAACAACAGCAGCAGCAGCAATGACACATTCCCTCAGCGAGTCACATGGATGCATTTCTTCAGCTTCAGTATTCAGGCCACAAATGTTTCTTTGCAGTAACATATCCAGGACGGCACCACTTTTCAATCACAACTAGTGCAGTCTTGCCACATTCCTTCTTACTGCTCAGATAAATGTCCCAGTCCACCAGAGAAGTCCTGAAGCCATGTTTTGCGACACTGTATGAGTGTATGAGTGTGGCATTGCCTCTTTGCAATGCTCCACAAAAGGCATCAAACTGGACTCATGGTGCTGTGTTTAAGGTTTAATCAGCACCCTGAGAGATTCCTCATATTCCCCATGATGATCACTGAAACTTGTCCAGCATCGAAACCCCGTCATTGGCTGAGTAGCTCTTCGGGGAATAGTAAAGAGACTTCATTGCCAAGAACATGAGGAGAAAAAAAAGCATTAACATACTTGTAATACTCAACTTTATGTGACTTACAAAACACAAGGTTGCCATTTCACCTTTGTATAAAAAACAATAAGCAGTTAAAATGAACTTCATCAGGAAGTAAAGTTATAAAATTGAAAATGAAAAGGCAATGGGAGCTGCTGCCATAGGCTGCAACTCAGCAGATATGTGAAAGTAAATCTCAGACGAGACGTGTTTTGTCTTAATATCTTCCCTTCATGTTTGACAAGTGTCACTGAGTGTTACTCGTTTCCTTGTTAAAAATCCTCTAATTTACATGCTGTTTATGACATCTAAATAAATCTTGCTAACAGGCCTTATTAGCTTGAATGCTCTCTTTCTTCTTTATTGTTCCCACATCAATCAGATTCATTCAGCTTTGGCTGTGCTCCACTTTTTTTCTTTTTTCTTTTTTTTCTCCCTGTGAGTGCAAACAGCCCAAAGCATTGGGCCGTCTGGGAGGAGGAATGCCCAACTGTTTAGAGACCACTAATTAAAGGGTTTGTTTGGACCAGGAGACCAATGTGCTGCTTCCATTATTGTTCATTAACAGACACATTCGTGTTGCATTTGCATCTTTAATTAACACATGGTATTTAAAACCAGTGCTTTTCACTTTAAATGAGATATTTATTTAATAAATTGCATCTTTATAGCCACTGTCGCTGATATGATGACATAAGCTCGCTGTGATTGTTTGAGGATATCAACCTCAGTTACACCCCTGCCTTTGATTTTTGTCCGAGACCTTTCTGGCTGCCAGACAGATTTATTTCAGTCCCACAACAACAACTTGTCCTGCAGTCTGAGGTCGTGACCTTCCTCTGGTGACAAATTGGTGTATGGTAGTGCTCGTCTGACTCCCGAGTGCATCTGTGGCCTGCATTTCCTGCTTATTTCATTAGATTGTCTTCATTAAGCTTTAGTTATTTTTCTTATGAGGAAGCTCCCACGTGTAAAGTGAAAAAAGACAAGCATGGAAAACAAGAAGTGCTGATCAGCTGAGCTGAAGTTTAATCACATCAGCTGATTTATCACATGACCCGGGAACACATCATCAGGCATTCACACTCACTAACACAGACATGACTCACGCTTCCTCTCCCCCTCCCTCTCTCTTGTGCTGTTTACTGCCTGCTTGAGCCTTTGTCCATGCCGTCTGGTTGACTGTGCTCAGAAACCACACACTGTTCTCTCACACACTTTGACATTCTCGTCTCCTATGCTTCCTGAAATCAAAATGAATGCTTACTTCACTCTATAAGAGGAAAGTAGCTCTTAGGCTGATCCTAGGGTTTCATTGTCTTTTAATGTTGTGTTTGCAAGGCTTTCAGCTTCTATGTGTTCAGTGTCATCTAAAAGATTGTGGGGAAAAAAACTACCAAGAGAAATTTCCTGAAACTTTGCGGAGAGGTGGACCATGGACAAATTACAAAAAATAAATAAATCTGATTATTACAATAAACTACAAGGAGAAAGCATTGCTAATTTTGTTGCTTTTCAAAATATGTGAACATTAATTTTCTTACAGCTAGCTTCTAAGCAGCATCTGAGCTCATCTAATCAAATTATGTAGATACATTTCTGTTAAATCCATACATGCTGCATACTGAATTTCGTTGCTTCTTATCTCTGTTCTGCCAGCAGCTAAAGAACAACAGATAAAAACTGTAACTGAATATTACAGGCAGGGACGTGAGCCATGTTTCAGCCAAGTTCAGCAGTTTCAAGACCTGCAGTAGCTGTCAGTGTTAGTAGGTCACACAGTTGTTTAGTTACTCCTTTATTGTGTTCTCGTGATAGCAGTCTTATCAGACAGTTCAGAGATCACGCTTTAACATGTCGCATTTAACAGAAACCTGTAAACCAACTAAACTAAACCAATAAAAAAGGTTTAAAACAATAACTGTAACCAGAGGAAGTAAAGGAAGCCGAAGTCCTAGAAGGCAAAAACGCGGAACAATAATCATTATATCTTGATTGTTTTAGTTTAGTAATCGATGGAAGCCACAAGTGTTCCTGAACTTCAAAATTAGATTGGTTGCCCTAATATGAATTCATCAATTAAACACATACAGATCATCACTGAGGTCTTTAGTTGTTTGATCCAGATTCTTTTTTTTGAAGCTACACAGCATTTAACATATTATTATCTTAGCTTTTCGTCTGCCTGACTTGCGGTGAGTTTATTTAACAGGCCAAGTCTTAAATCAAGTCAAATTCTTAACATGCACAAGACTTCCCACTGCTGCCACTTTTCTGTTTTGTAGTGCTTTGAAGTGATTAATGACAGTGTACAGACACCAGGGTCAAAATGTTAAGGTACAGAGCCGTCTGGTGATTTGGAAATGAGATTCAGAGTTTACATTGACCTGCTGGGTCAGTGGATGTTGGAGGGTAACAACATTATTCTGCCAAACTGTCTTTCTCAGTGACTTATCAGGATGAATAGCCTGAGAACGAGAACCTGTGTATGCATGTTTGTTGTACCAACCGAACAATCTTTGTCATACCTTTATTAGATAAATGTTTTCATGCTGGCAAGCTCAGTGATCTTTATGTGATCGGTCCACATCAAGTTAAATGAATTGGCATTGATCTAAAGGAAAGCTAACTACCATTTCTGATGTTAAAATGAATCACCACTCAGACTTAAAGGAAGGTTTCTCTCCTCTTTTGTTATACTGACACATTGTAATGTGTCAGTAATAACATATATCATGTAATTTAGGGTTTAATGAGTTTCAGTCATTTAACTCTTTACATGCATGTTATTATTTTGTAATGACTTTGTTTTCTTTGTCTTTGCCAAATGTACAGGTGACCTTTCCCTGCAGAAGCTCTCTGACACTGTGCTGGATTTCAACAGCACGCAAACTTGTCCTGGAAGCAACAACAAGATTCAGACCAGCATCAGCTTCCAGTGTGGGAAAACCATGGTAAGACTGACAATCAGTAAAATATACCAAATTTTCTTAGATGAATGATTACTGGTTGTTCAATAGCTGCATTTATGGGAATGCACAGAAAATATCAAACTAACTGTTCGATGTTCTGTATGAATTTCCTTTGTCTACTAACACCTGGTGTATGCTGACGTGTTGTGCAGCAGCTGCAGCTGTATCTCAGTCTCTGCAATCGTTCAGGCACTGCTGCAGTAACATTAGATGCTTTTGACATAGTTTAGTCACATTGTGGTTTATATACATGGGTCAAAATGGAAGCACAGCATAGTAGAGAGGTTCTGAATAATAAATCTTACTCGCATGCATGAATCATGGTGTCCACCAATTAGCATGTGCACTACTATTTTGAATCCTTGGCTTTATCTTTATGGACACCCTTTTTTTTTTCTCTCTCTCTTTTTTTAACCTTTATGAAAGCAGAGCTCCCTGTGTAAGGAAAGCTGCATGCAACCAGTACTATGACAGAACATTGCTAATCACACTGCCACCTTGGCACATGCTCCTTTTTTTAGGAGAGCGAATTCACCATATTTGGACAAGTTGAGTGTTAAGTTGTAGCTATAACACTAGCTCGGTGTGCAAAGTTTATCCATACACTTTAGTACTGCATCACACAATGCTGATTAGTGCATGGAAATAACATAAAAGTAAGCAATTGGATTGCTTGATTGATTGCTGGATCAAAGGACATTCTGTGTTGGCATTCTGTTGTTGCTCTTTTAATCCAAACATCATTAGTAAAACATAACATTAATCTTTAATAGCTGTGTGATGCATAGGAAGGTGGCAAGTGGAAATGATCTGTGCAGACTCTGTATTTGAATCAGGTTTTAAACGTGTCATTTTCAGCTCTTATGTTCGAGGGCTTTCAGCAGGGGAGTCTGTGGAGAGACATTTCAGAGTCAGTTTAGCACTTGACATTGACATCATTATTTAGGCCCCAAAGGTTGCAGAATGATTGCACAAATGATGGGTAATCCATTAGAGGAGGTAGGACATTTGCGATACTGTGATATTTGATTTTACGTAGTTGTTCCTAAAGGCAAATTTTGTCAGTTGACACAGAGAGAGGGAAACGTGTTTTGGAAGATTATCTGTATTTTACAAACAGTGCAGCTCACCTATTCAAACAGACTTTAGAAAGATGTTAAGTTTATAACAGGAAGACAAGTACAATCCACAAATGCATTTGAGGTTAATTACCTTATTTATTCTAAAATTAAAATGCACAGAAGATCAAGTTTATTGTGTGTTATTGCTGATACTTTCGACGTCTTTTGGGTACAAAGTATTAAACATCCTGTTTTTCAACACAGGAAGTTAAATGGCACTTTGTTGTTTCATCAGGTATTTCTGTCTGTGTGGAAAAATGTGCGAAAGACAAAAAAACTAAGACACTAAGCTAATTTATTGAAAGTGAAACAAACATTTGGAAGTCGCTTTCGCTAAAACCAAACTTTAACAACTCTAAGATGATGATTGTTGGATTCCTGTCGCTGCTTGTCAATGAATCTGTGACTGGAAATGATGTAGAATAATGACAGATACCTCATAGTGTGATCCTGCTCGCTGCGTTGTGTGTATCTGTGGTTTTGGTGGGGTGGATGAGTGGTGGGTTGAAGTATCATTTCCTGTTGAGAAACAAAGAGGAGTTTTCTGTTTCAGAGAGTACGACGGGGAGAAATGAAAGTGGCTTCCACAATTTTTAGGGCAAATCACTAAATGCTGAAAAGAAGAAGTGATGACAGCAAAATGCAGATTATACTAGAAGTTATCTTAACAGAACTGTGCCTTGTTTCAGACATGTTGCAAAAGAGAGTGCTTTAACCGAGAGCTTTAACATATGGCATTATCTTTAAATATGTTATTCCTATATTTACTTTGTTGTTGTAGTTTACTCCTCCTTTTTAAGTCGGGTCTAAATGGTAATGTTATAGATGCTATAGTTAAATCCTCAATCTCTATTTTTATCAGTACATTTAGGAAAATAAATAAAGGTTATTGGGCTAGAAGTTAATCCTTGATGTGTTTATTATTAATTACTTTTGGAATTTTCTAGTAAACAAATTATGTTCCTGCTTCCCTTTACTGTCATACGGCCAACATAAATATGTCTTTGAAGTTTTTAATTTGACCTCTTTTACTGCTACATTTTTTATTGCTGTCTGAACAGGTCTCTCCTGTAAATGAGAAGCTGAGTCTCAATGGGATTACCTGTTTAATAAAGGTTAAGGTTGCAATGTTCAGTATTGGCTTGAGGATCAGTGAAATGGTGTGAAGTCTTGTGAAGCATACAGAGATGTCCTTTCAGTCTACTAAAAAGGACTGTGCTAGAGTAGCACTGCATGATTCACAGCTCAAAATAATCCTGGTTCATCCTATACTTGGTTCACACCAGTTAATTCATCCATTGTCTCCAACAGTTTTAACTCTTTACCTTTCTTCGAAACAACCAAACAGTGCCTGTGTGGGTGTATCAGCTCGCCTAAGGTGACCCTATTAAGAATATCTGCTCTCATGTCACACAGCTATAGGCTGGCATTATTTGTGCATGCACTGATCTTTTATGTCATCATTTGAAATTTTAAGCATTTTTAATATTGGAATACACAATTATGACAGTAAAGTAAAACGGATTAATGGGAGAAATGTTGTTGTTTTTGACTCTGTAAAACAGCAGCTAAAATGTGGAGAATACCTGGAATTTAAAAAAAACAATGCTGCTGTCAAAGAGTTCTTCAGAAGCTCTGAATGAAGCACTGAACCAACAAATCCAGAAGCGGCAGCAGGCTGTGGTTGTGTTTGTTTGAGGCTCAACACTTACTTAGAAGTTTGCTTTTTTTTCCCCTCCCCACAATATAACTACAACAAAGGTTAATACTCTGTATTTCTCTGTGATAATGGAAACAATGACACATTCAGCATCTTAAATCGTTGATGTCATGGACGATGATGTGCCGTATACTTTAGCATGCATTCATCACCTGTGTCAACATGAAACTACCTTTCTTACTCATGTTCCTGTCTTTGTTCTGCAGGGGACTCCAGAGTTTGTGACCGTGTCTCAGTGCGTGCATTACTTTGAGTGGAAGACCTATGCTGCCTGCAAGAAAGACAAATTCAAGCCACATAAAGAGGTGCGGTGGAGCATCTGATGGGGTTGCTGACTCACTCACCAGACTTTTACATTTATAAGAAAGAAGGAATGAAATCTTCACTGTGATTAGACACAATGAGCTGAAGAGGAAATGGAAAGCTGTATAACCATATTCCATCACTGCAAAGATGTTAACAGCGTTTATCTGTGCAGAAAATGGGTCACATGTTGTGACAGTGATCCTGTTAATGTGGAAACATTTGAAAAAATGTGTGAAATGAATTTTTTCAGGAAAATGTTAAAAGGAACAAAAATGACAAAATAAACCAAAGAGTATGATATATCCATGATCACAGTTACTAAGTTGTGTATTATCAGATAGCTATAAACATTTTTGTGCCGTTACATCCTTATTATTGACGATCCCCCCCCCCATTTGCATGTGCAAAATTTGTGGTAACACAACGGTGAAACTGAGTTTAAATGACTCAAAACCACAATATTCTATCACTATTAAATTAGAAAAAAGAACTGAGAGAAAAAGAAGGCCCACAGGAATTTAAAGTCTCTGTACAAAACGCTCTTTTTTTGTGGGGTGGGGGGGCTTTTTTGTGAATGCAACATAAAGTGGTGCACAAATACATCTGTACTGTAGTGTTAATCCAGCTCTTCTTTGCCCAGGTGCCCTGCTACGTGTTTGACTCTGATGGGAAGAAGCATGACCTCAGTCCTCTGATAAAACTGAAAGATGGCTATCTAGTGGACGACGGCGACGACAGCATAGACTTCTACATCAACATCTGCCGCAGTCTCAGTGAGTACTTGAAGGAAAGAAAGTGATTGGATTCTGTAATAATGAGGGTTTTTTTGTTTTGTTTTGTTAATTTTTTTTTTTTCTATGTTTGTATAGAGGAACACTATATTGACAAAGTGTGCACAGAGCAGAAAGGGAGCCTGTTTAAAGGCCCTTCTTCTTTGTTTTCATGTATTCCCTAAATCTAGATCCATGCCTTGTAGGTCTATAGATGGTCATTACTATAATACGGCACAATAAAATATTGCATCTCCACATTGTATGTTAAACAAAGCAATTACTGGAAAGCAATAGAAATAGAAGCAATAGTGATGCTTTTGCAAATTAAAATTTTCAATTTAAATGTAAAATAAAAAAATCAAGGTGTTAAAATTAAATATATAATTACTTGTAGTTTTTCATGTTTCTGTCATTTCATTTACATGGATTCCAGATTCCACTATTTACATGGTTTTAGCTCTGTGTTTGGCTTTGAGGGCTTGAAAAGAAGGCAGCTGGACAAAACTTCTGGTGTTAATAAGATGTTTTTTTCTCTCATTAAGAGCCCGGTTCAGTTCTAAGACGACTGATGGAGACTGCCGGGTATTTAACCACTAATGGGGGAGCTGTCCCCTTGATTGTCTTGAAGGTGGTTAACCCACTATGAGTTGTCAAATAAGCTAAGGTGTGCAAAGGCATAGGTGATTATCCTCACTGGGGCCAGAGTTCTATTGAAGACATGATTCTAAGTCGCTCACTGATGAATTTAAAAACTGACATTGACAGAACTGACAGTGCTAAACAGGCCAATCACAATGCATCCTACTGAGTGGTTGCTTGGGTTCTGTTGTGTAAAAGTTGCAGCACTGCTCACTGCATTGCGTAACACACACTATGTTGCTAAATTTTCCACGACATAGTCACTGTTTTTACGTTTATGCTGTTTGGTGCGGAGCAGATGGTGTAAAATACTCTTTTGAGGCTTTTTTCTTTTTTCCCAATGAGATCAAGCTGTTTGCTTCAGTCAAAAAACAAAACACTAACACATCGGTGAGGGTGAACCAAAGAATTGTGTTCACCAAATGACACCAGTAGTGACGTGAAAAAATGATGCTCGGAGGAACACCAAGCTAAATGCTGTTTAACACCCGTTAAGCAGCTGTAAACAAAGGGGCAGGAACTTGTGACTGTTGTTTTCATACTGTCCTGTATATCGTCATCATACCGAATTAGTTTTCTAACATGAAGAAATTTAAGAATCTTTTTTTAAATCTTTGTTCTCCTCAATCGTCTCTCAGACCTACCAGACAAACGCTGTACAGAGGGCTCTGCAGCCTGCCTCTTCACCCATGATAGCGCATACAACATGGGTTTTCCTACCCAGCAGCTAGAGCTAATGACTGATGACAGGTACTTTCTTCATGTTTGTTTACTTCCTGTTCAGTGTAAAAGTTATGAGAGTAATTTGAAGCTTGTTTTTGGAGCTGTCTGGTGCTTTTTGAGTTTTGAGTTGAAACTTGAAATTAAATTCTAATCTTGGCGCTAAGAGGCAGTATATGCAGGAATAAAAGATTATCAGAAGGTCAAGAATGTGCAGATGTGCTATAGTCATGTTTTTAAATATATGTATGTGTTGACATAACCTTTAGTAAGTTTGAACACAGGTTAAGTCAGCACCAACTGGTTATATGAAAAAATAAACATGAAAAGAAGACCTTTTCTTAGTAGTTTTTCATACTTCTTGCACTTTTTCCTCTCTAGCTTGAGTTTACAGTATTCTTTAAGTGACGACTCGACTTCTCCAGCAATCTGTGGATCAAGCAAACCAGCAGTCAACATCACCTTCATATGCCCATCAAGCAGGCATTTGGTAGGTTACACTGCAGTCTTCATGATGAGTTGTTTGTTTCACTGCTTAAAATGTATTCATACTCATTGTTATTATTGTTGTTATTGTTGTTGTTTTTTTGGGAGGTGAGGGGGTGTTTTTTTTTGCACAGCTAGCAGAATGAACCTTAACCCCTAACTTTACTTAATTTTCACATTCACAGGGCAGCACTCCTACGATGATAGCTAAGTCAGAATGCCATTACGATGTGGAGTGGGTCACTGAATACGCTTGTCACAGAGACTATCTGGAGAGTCATACCTGCAAACTGACCAGCGAACAGCATGACATCTCCATAGACCTAACTCCTCTCACTTTAGCCTGTAAGTTTTTGTTCCTCTAAAACATCTTAAACAGCTTAAACAACCTTTTATAAGTTATTCCTTATAATTGTATGAAGAATGAAATGTCAATGGGAACCATTAAAATCAAATGAAAATAAAAATGTTTCCCAAAAATATGGCTTTAAAAACCTTTTTTATATTTCACATAACTTTGTCATAGTGTATGACCATTGTAATTTGATGCATCATTATTATAAATGATGAGTACAGTTGCTTCAGTGGGACTTAAGTAAACCACACTCAGCTGATGTCACGTTAACATGATGAGTTATTAGCTTTACAAACGCTGCCATGTGACAAATACATCCTTGTTCCTCAAACTGGTTTCTACAATTAGAAAAAGAAGGTTGTAACTATCAAAGGACTGCTAGTAAAAACAAAACTGTCAGTTGCCTTAAGGCAGCTGTTGTTTATATAAATAAAACTGAATTAAATTGAAGTGTAGTGTAAAAGCAAAATAAAGCTCAAACGTTGTATTTATTTTTTTTGGCAGTTACACAAAACTTGTTTTACATATTTAACTGTCTCGTGTTGCTGCTTTTTTTAGGCCCATTTAGAGGAAGTGACTTTATGACTAAATGGTGTATGAACCTCCTGGTTTTGTCAGTTCATTGTTAGAAATGTGAAAGGTTTTTCCACTCACTGCCACAGTCCATTTGAAGTCTGTGTGCCACGATGCAGTCTGCAGTTTGGGACAAAAGGATAGTTTCAAGTAAAAAAACTTAAGGAAAAATATGTTTTTCTCATGTTTGTTTTCGGATCTCTGCCTGCTTCATTTTTTGGTGTGACTGTATAAACATTTTTCTTGTTCTTTAAATTGACAAACTGCTTATTTCAAACCAGAGCTGATAGCCATTAGCAATCCCCCCCCCTTTTTTTTTTTTTATGGATAAGATAAAAAGACATCACATTTTCTGACATTAAATGTCTGGAATATTGACCTACTCAAATAAGTAGCAGAGGGGGTTGCTAATCATTTTTGGTGTCATGAAATTAAGAATAGGTGTGCTGGGGGGCAACACAGTGACAACCCCCAAAACAGGAATGGTTCTACAGGTGGAACCCACTGACATTTTTCTCCCCTCATCTTTTCTGACTGTTTTTTCACTAGTTTCACTAGTTCAGCCTCCTCAATGATGGCACATCAATATGTGCCATTCCCAAAAGGTTTATTGTGTTTCCCAGCACAGTTTCAAGAGCAGAATAGAGATTCCAGGATATAGACAGTTACTCCAGGAGAGCTGGAAAAGCCATAGAAAGTCCTTAAACGATCAGCAGGATGAGAATCTGCTCCTTTGTGCAAGGGCAGAACAAGATGAGCTCTACTAGAGCCTTACAAAATGACCTCCAGCAGGTCACTGGAGTGAGATCTGATGAGTTTTGAATGCATTCTTTTCTTTTTTGAGCACTGTGCTGAGATGCAGCCAGTATGCTTGCTTCATTTTTAGCTTAATAGAAAAAGTGAAAGAATCTTTAGAGGCTTTGATATTCTTCAACATTTCGAGGGTCCGGGAAATTGAAACATAGGATTTATTCGACAGTTATTTAAAAACAAAACAAAAACAAAAAAACAAATTCTTACATTATGTCCTTTTTTGATCTTCCACATATTAAGCAACAGTTTGTACAGTTTAATAAGAGTTTTAGAAGAGCTGCCTCCAGCCTTAGCTAAGTTAACTATCACCTAGCTATATGTATTATATATGTTTAAACAAACATTATACACATACATATATGTGTAGTTATCATGTTGTCAGAATTTTGATATTGAAAAGAAGTTATTAGTTCGGTTGATATTCCTAATAGGTAATGTCCATACATGCAGTAAGATAAAAATCAGTAACATGTTGACTGAAACTTTCAAATGCTTTCTTGTGTTCGTAGCTTCGGATCATCCATACTATACACAGTCTGCGCCCAGTGGCACACCTAACAGCTACATCTACTACCTGAACATATGTGGTAGGGTTCCCACTCAGGAATGTGGTGAGGGGCCGTTCATATCATCCTGTCAGGTGAAGAATGGCGAAGACAGGAAGGTTGTGGCTGGAAAATATCAGAACCAGACATTACGGTAATTTCTGTGTGTTTGTGAAGTGTGTATAGGAGTAGGAATAGGATCTGAAAATAAGTTTTCTAATTTGATTTAATAAACTTGCTTGTTGAGATGTGTAAATTGTCAAAATGATACCCTGACATTGATCCATGAGCATGAAGCTGTAGAGCAAATCTTGCCTTACTTCCCCTTTCCATTGTTTTTCCTCCTCTTCAGTTATTCAGATGGAGATCTGACTCTGATCTATCCAAATGGCCTCAAATGCTCCTCTGGCTTTGAGAGAATGACCATCATCAACTTTCAGTGCAACAAGACTGCTTGTGAGTCAACTTGTTTCTTGCTTTCTCACAGATGCTGAAATTCTTGTCACCACCTGGCAGTAGAATAAAAAACAGAGCAGACATATCTGTATTATAAAAGAGTTACACGGTGTTCTGCCTTGTAAAACAAGGCAAATTGCACAGACAAGGCAAATAGGAGGTCAAACTCCAAAAAGGGAAATCAAAATAATATTTAGTGTTTATGAGCATCGTTGGAGTGGTGAATGAGGCCATTGCAGTCATAAATTTTGTCCATGCAACATGCTCCGTATACAGAATCTCTAAGACAACTGTAATACAATTTACATTCATGAAATAAATGCACAATTACCATTTAAATAAATAAGATATGATTGTAAGGCTCACTTTGTTTAATTTGCACATTGTTCCTTTAATGTATAAATATGGAGTTTCAAGTGAAGTTCAGTCTTTATTAACTGCTTTTATATTATTTGCCTTTAATTCTTGCAGCCAACGGCGGGCGAGGGAATCCAGAGTTTGCTGGGGAAACCGACTGTACTTATTATTTTAACTGGGATACGGCGTTTGCCTGCGTCAAAGAGAAGGAGGATCTGTTATGTCGGGTCACAGATGACGACAAGCGTTATGACCTTTCACCCCTCACAAGATACCCAGGTGAGTTTTAACAGATCAGTTAAATTTCTCTTCCAGTACTGGTCTGATTCCACATTTTATTTTGCTTTTCCACCAAAAGCCTAGTTTTTGGCAGGCCCATGGTGCCTTTTTAAATTATTAATTTAGTGTTTAGCGGTGACTTGAACACAATTTCTTCCCTGGTGCAACTTTTGGTGACTGTTAAGTTACATATGAGTGACACGGGGTAATGATGATGATGATGAAATGACATAATATATATATATAGGAAAATTAAAAGTATTGGGATTTATTATAATTTTTCATGTCGTTGTTGTGCAGTGATGTTGGTATTAAGTTTGGTTCAGATTGGCCGACCTGTTAAGGAGGAAATGGGGTACATAAATACATGCATATACCTAACTACAAATACCTTATGCTTAAGTTTATTTACTCAGCATAAAAAAATTTCTGTATTTCACTTTGAAAACTGTCGATCTAGCGTGTTTTGTCTCTTTAGGTTTACACACAATAATTTACTACGTGGTTCTAATTAAAATTATAATACTCTTAGTATGTTTTCCCTGTTGCTTTTATTATAATTACTGTTAATTCAATTGGTTGTGCCCATAGCTTCTCACTGTAGCACCTGTTCAGTACCATGCTTTCAGATGGGACTGAAAAATTAGGGGAAAAAAACAACTTTTTTTAATGTTTGTTTTTTCTTTCTTGCTTCAGAGTCAGAGGGCAGTGAGAACTGGGAGGTGGTGGATGATAAATCGTCAAAGTCAGACTCACGTTACTACCTGAATGTTTGCCACAAAGTCGTCCCTACAGGAAGGGCAGCTGGTTGTCCAGTGGATGCCGCCATGTGTGCCGTGGGTAAGAATGTCCACAAGGAGGGCGTTCTTAAAGATTAATCTGGTTGAATCTGAGTACTTCAATAGATTTGTTGACAAGTTATAGTATTTTGGTCCTCATGCATACTTCCCCCAATAAGTATGAGACAAACCGTATTTTTCTGAATATAACCATTGTGCTTTATTTATTGTCTCTTATTCAGATAAAAATAACAGAACTGTCAGCCTGGGAAGCTTCCTCTCGTCTCCCCAGAAAACCAAAATTGGAAACGACATCAGGCTGGTGTATACTGATGGAGGTTTTTGCACCAAAAACAAGACAAGGATCAAAACTATGCTGACTCTCAAGTGCAAACCAGGTATTTTTTTTAAAACCCTCTTCTCCTCTGTTTTCTTAGTTATGTTTCTGCTACTTTTGACTCTTTTGCATTTCTTTTTCCTGTACTCCTGCAGGAGATCTCGATAGCGCTCCTGTCCTTCTTGGCGTCACATCTGATAAGTGTGTTTATGAGTTGGAGTGGTACACAGCCGCCGCCTGCGTCCTCTCGAAGACGCAGGGGGACAACTGCAAGGTGGAGGACCCTCAAGCTGGTATGACACGCTCACACAACTATAAAATATATGTGGGCTTTTCCTCATTAGTTTTTAATTTGAGCAAGAAAAAGGATGGAAGAGAACAAGGTAGCAACAGGGTTAATAGAGGCTTTTAGGAAGGAGAAAATGGTATTTCTCAGCCATAAATCCATAAATAAAGCCATAAATAAGTTTCTTTGTAAGTTTTTCCTTGAAAGATAAAAGGGGGTAATCATGATCCTTCACGTCTCACTTGGAAATCTGATCATATAACTTTCTGAGCTCTTAATTAATTTCCACTGGCTTTGAATCACTACAGTCATGATGTAGTTCATTGTTTTGACTGTGAACTGCTAGAAAATGGTACAATTAACCCAGCACTTATATTGAATTTAAAAAATCATAACAAACAGAAACACATTTGTAAAAGTGCAAAAATCAGACCCCAAAATCAGTTGACTGTCAACGTCTCTGTAGAGTTACAGATTATAATAAACACTAACTAACTGCAGACTAAGTTGTAATGTTTTCTTCACTGATTCACACAGTAAAGCTCTTTAAAGATTTGCAAAGCAAGTCTGGGCTAGTCTGCTTTACCTCAGTAGACAGTAAATGCATTGATCTCATTTGTTTCACCCAGTTGTCCTTTCCAAGCAGGAATGTTGTATTTGAAAAACACTGCTGTTTGTAAAAGTCAGGGTAAACCTCTGTCAGTCGATAAGATAACTAAATGCTGACGTTAATGTCTCGCACTGAATTCAGTTAAGTTTAAATTTAACAGCAGTGAACTGAGATTAACTGACTAATGATTTTAGCTCTAATTAACACTGTTGCCTTCAGTGGGGCGCACCTACTCTATATTTGTCTGCCAGCGTCAACATTCTCCACACAATCTGACAGTCTGTGTCAAATACAGCTGATTGTGCCTTGCTGTCAAATATACTTTATATTTGGAAGAAATGGAGGACAAATAAGTATGCAAAAAAAAATCACAATTGAAAGTATTTCTTCATATCTATTTTTTTCATCATCTTCCAGACAATTCAGTTTAGAGCTCATTGCATATTTTGTAGTTTTTATGCAGTTTAAATGAACTGTTATAAAAGAAAATAAAGAAAACACCTGTTGTCTTCTGATATATAAATACAAAAAGGGGATAGAAAAGTGAATGTGGATCTTGCTCCATTTAATATGTGATCGTTTTAAAACTTGGTACTTCCAAATCCAAAATGAATTATGTTTTCTTAACAATTAATTCCGTGTGCATGCGTGTGTGTGCGTGCGTGCGTGTGTGCGTGTGTGCGCGTGCGTGTGTGCATGTGTGTGCGCACGCCAGGAATGACAAGATAATCTTGAAAAAGTTAATTAATAAAAAGTCAACTGAACACACCATGGTTTCACCACTCTTGCTCGATACTGCCCCCTAGTGGAGAATGTAATACCTGTATCATGGTAGTTTACACGCGTGTCCTCTCACATGTTACTTTCATGATGGCAAACCAGGAAGAAAAAAAACCAGTGGTTGCCTTTTTCTTGTCTCTTTACTTTAAATCCTCTTGTTAACCTCTAACTAACCTCTGCTTCTCCACAGGCTTCTCTTTCGACTTGTCGCCCCTCTCCAAGCCTCGTGGTGGTTTTTACAACCTGACTAAAGGCATCTATCAGTATTACATCAACGTCTGTGGTCCAGTCACTGTTTCGTCGTGTCCTGAGAAGGCCGGCGCATGCCAGGTGGAAAAGAAGTAAGACTACAGGCTACGAAAATGCAAGAAGAATCACACTTTATTCTATTCTGCCCCACTTTCTCAACTTTCACTCCACTTTTAAGCACTTTTAAAAACAACCGTGCTTAAAAAATGAACTGACTTGAATTTTCTCACAAATCTGAGAAATCAATATAAATGATCCCTGAAGTATTCGTAGTGTGCTTTTGCTGTGTTACCTTAGTTTGCTAATTTTAATACCAATTGGATCAAGAATTCAATAATAATCTGCCTCCATCTGATTGCACTGCAAATTCCTGCTGTATTGAAGGTGTAGTGGAAAGAAGAGGGATAAATGAGCGTCACGCATTGTGCAACAATGTATTTAGTTTAGGATCTATATTTTTTGGAACCCTAAGTTAAGCATTCCTTCTATCAATCTGCATTTTGTACATTATACTGGTCATTTTACGTCCCAACACAAAACATTGTGTGTAAAAAGTTTAGGTCAATATTGAATAACACACTCATTATTAAATTAAAGATTCTGAAACTGAGTGATTTAAATACACTCAGCAATAAAGAAACATGAATAAGTTACATCATATTTTTTTTCTCCCGCCTTTCCTATTTAGTTTTTGGAGTCTTGGGGAACAGAACTCCCGTCTGTCGTACTACGATGGGCTGATTCAGCTGAACTACAGTAACGGCACCCCATACAACAACGAAGAGCACACTCCCAGATCTACGCTCATCTCTTTCCTCTGTGACCCAAAAATTGGACCAGGATACCCAGAATTCCAGGTAAAATCCTCCCTACCTCTTTGTCAGATTGTTTAAACAGTGTTTGACGTATTTTGTGTCTCCTGTATGATTTTTTTATATAAACATGTGTTTGTTAAAATCTTCATTCAGGTAGAAGACAAGTACACGTACAACTTCCGCTGGTATACCTCCTACGCGTGCCCTGAAAGACCTCATGAGTGTTTGGTGACCGATCCAGACACACTGGAACAGTATGACTTATCCAGGTAATGCTTTTAAAAATCATTGTGCAGCAGCTGCTTTACCAGTGTCTAAATCAAAGGCCATGAAAATAAGTACATCCAGTCCAGCACTGAATTGTTTCCAATCTGCTGTCCTCCTCGTCAAGCTTTTCTTCTTCAATTTCAGCCTGTCACGCACCACCTCCAACTGGCAGGTGATGGACTTATCCGACAGCAATAATCTGAAGAAGTATTACATCAACGTATGTCGCCCCATCAGCCCTGTACATGGCTGCGACCGCGATGCATCCATCTGCGAGATGAAATATGTAACCAAACAGGTCTGTAACATTAAACACCTCCACTGAATCAGAGAGATGCAACATTACTGAGGAGGAACACACAGCTCGTGTCAGTCTTCTGGTGAATATTTAGCATTGTACCGAACCTTCCCTGGTGGAGACCAGATGGTGAACTGCAGTAACACAAGAAAGCATAGGTTGAGTATCATCCTCAAAACACCTTGTCAAAATCAGAATCTGGACACCAGTGAGTCTAGCTATACACCCATTTGCCAACTCTGATTGGGTAGTCGAGGCCATGCGTTTTTCAAAGATCTTGAGGCAAATTTGACTTTGAATCTTTTCTCATTGTATTGAAATCTTTTATATATAGCCTGACAAGAAGGACTGTGAAACTGACTTGAAAGGGGGTCTTGTTGCAAATCCACTGGGGTTGCGGTTTATGACTGATTGTTTTAATTTTTCTTGCTGGTTTTAGAGAATTGTGACTGTACCACTGTGGGACAGATTTACTAATGTATTGCTCATGAAAAAAGAACTTTCTGTATTTGCAAAGAGAACAGTGAGAGGTATGACTTTACCACTGGTTAAAGGAATTCAACCAAGAAGCAGTTTGCAGAGTGGACTGATTTGAACTTTAAATTTGTCTGGCTTTGTGTCTAACTACCATCCCTACATGTGTCATTGACAGTTAAAGTCAACTCTGACAACAGAGCTGGCAACAACAAATTCAAAAGAGAGCTCAGTTTTACCATTTCCTCTTTTCATATAATTTATATTACAATTGACAGAAACGATAATACTTATTTTGCTACACTATTTTTAATATGTTAATATTTATTGATTCGTCTAGTGTGCCTTTAGAGATGGAAAGATCTGGACATGAATATAGGCGTACCAAACATTTAATAACCCAGAATCCCACCTAAGAAAGTGACACAAAATATGATTTGCTATATTTTTGTAAACAAAGTCATTCAGCAAATGATTTTTCTTTGTTGTTGCTGCTCTTTTTTATTTTTTAATATTGCTTCCACCCATTTTATAATAACATGCTCAGGGTGAACATTTGAATAAGAATTTCAAAGTAACTGCAGAGTGTAAGTGGTGTCTGATACTGAATTATTTACCTGTTCCTGCCTCTCCTCAGGGCTCTGTAGAGGAGGTGGTGTCAGTCAGTAACATGGGCATTTCAAAGCGAGGGCCGATCATTGAAGCACGGGACCGCCTTATGCTGGAGTTCACAGATGGCTCTGCCTGTGATTCGGACGGTCAGAAACTCTCGTATACAACGCGCATTCACCTGGTCTGCTCCAGAGGGACTCTCGTGAGTAAATGCAGTTTTGAGAAGAGAATGGCTTGCTGGCTGTCTACGGTGGTGATTTGAGTGTAACAATATTTGTGCTTCACACTGTTCAGTCTATGGGACCGCAATTCCGGGGTTACCGGAACTGCACTGCCACCTTTATGTGGGAGACCAATGCAGCCTGTGCCATCAGAACCATCACAAACAATGTAAGTGTACTTGCATGGATCTTAATTCCTAATTTGCCTTAATTGTAATTTATACACTGTGGTAAACTTAACAAAATGGTTGTAATCTGCTTGGGTTTTTGGGGGGGGTTTTTTGGTTTTTTCGCCGTATCAGACATGTGCTGTGGTGGACCCCAACACTGGCTTTGAGTACAACCTAATGCCTTTGGCTTCCAAGACCGGATACAATACAAGTGGGAATGGCAAGAAATTCCTGGTAAGACACTTCAATAATATTCTGCCAGCATACATAATTTCTGCAAATTATAGCTCTCAAGTGTTGCATGGAAGTGTCGCAGTGCTATGGAAAACATTGCATTTTTGCATTTCAAGTGATATTTTAAAAATGGTTGTATTAAATTCTAATCAAATAAAGCATTGTGAGGAGGGAATTTAATTGCAAACCGTGTAGGGTAACGAATGCTGACATTTATTAGAAAGGGATTTGGGTGTAACTAGCACTTTTTTTCTTCTTCTTTTAATTTTTTTAACCTCTGCAGAGGTTTCTTCCTGTTGGAAGGGACGTTTTCTTTCCCTCTGTCGCCAAAGTGCTTGCTCAACTCTTGGGGTTTTTTCTGTATTATTGCAGGGTCTTTACAATATAAAATGATTTGGTGCTATATAAATAAAATTGAATTTAACATTTTAAATAAAAATGTAACCTATTAATCACATATAAAAAAACAAACAAAAAACATATTAAAAGTATAAAACTTAAATACCAACATTTATAAGCTTTGGCAGGCAAGTGACTAAAATGATCCAAAATATTGTCTTTTTACTGCTGATTTACCTGTTTTTGTTTTGTATTCTTTTTAGTTTTTGAATTGGATGTGTGATGCTGGACTACATCATTCGACTGTGTATTCACAGACTTTGTCATTAAGATGTTTACTTATTATATGGTATGAAATATAGCATAAAGGAAACTGTACACAAACTCAAAGTGGTATCCCACCTACCTGCAGGTAAACATCTGCTCAGATGTAGCTGAATGTGGTCAGGGAATTGCCGGCTGTGAGCTGGAGAACGAGCACCCCATCAGCCCTGTGGGGGTGGAGAAGACCCTCAAGTATTCAACTGACGGCATCCTCCAACTAACATACAAGGGACTTGTTGACGCTCCGACAGGTAGCAAAAGCACAATAGAAAATGTACAAAATAAAGCAGTTCACGCTGGATCTTGAAATTTGTCACACAGTGAGATCTGATGATGGACATAGCCAAGTGTCCATTCATTTGTATTTTGATCAAACGACACGATGGTTATAAACAAAAATACTGATGCTATTTTTACGTTACAGTGGTGCACTTTTTGTGACTTTCCTCCATTTTTTTTTTTTTGCTTTTTCATCAGCAACTCGGGACACCTTCCGGATTAATTTTGTGTGTGATCCAAAGTCTTACCCTGGATCCTTAAAACTGGTGCGAGAGGACATGAGTTCTTCACCTCACCATGTGGCCCATGACGTCCTCTTTGAGTTCTCCACCGCTTTGGCCTGCATGCCTGCTCCAGTTGACTGCAGGATCACAGGTTTGGACACACACACACACACACACACACACACACACACACACACACACACACACACACACACACACAAATAAATTAATTATCATGGCTTCTTTTTTCAGGTGTCACTATTTTTTTTTTTTAGAATTTGTTAGATTAAAAAACAAGTTTACTAACTTGAACATGTCTTCATTTATTAATTAATAAATCTGATTTATTTTTTTCACTTCTAGATTTACATGGTAATGAGTATGACCTGAGTCACCTGATCCGGGATCAAGATGACTACCCATGGAATCCCATAAACACAGATTCGGGCACATCAAGGAGGTTTTATATCAACGTCTGCAAACCCCTCCCACGTGTAGATGAGTGTCCAGGTGAGAAATTAATAGGTTTAGATAGACATAAGAGAATTTGACGTTGACGAGGATTTGACACAACAAGGGCTGCAGCAATTCATTGATTATTTTGAATAATTTGTTTATAAAAAATTCTCGATACAAACTTTAAGGCACGGCTCTGTAGCTCGCCATTGTCACCATGGAAACGCCAACGAGAGCGTTTCACCCACATTTGCGACTAAAGCAGACTTGCAATGCAAACATGTTTAGGAGCAGCTACTGAATAAAAATTCTGACAACATTAAGCCCACACAGGGGACTGTTTTAAACAGAAACACCAACAACAGCAGCGGAGACTATGACGTTGGCACAGTTTAATGTGAAGCCAGAGTCTGTTTACACACTGCAAAGAGCAAAGAGACTGAGTCAATGCTGAGAAGATGAGCGCAGGTAGAGTTAAAGAACACGTGTTTCTAGCGCCCAAAAAAGCAGCTGTTCTGGTGACCACCATTTAAACTTTTACTTTTACCAAAGCCCCTGATCAGCAAACTCCAATGTGAAGACAAACAAACTTTGTATCTGTTCCTTTCACAGCCATTTGTTTTAAACAGCGAAAAATCTGCAGTAATCCTCCAGAAGTTGTATTAAAATATGCAGATGAACTGTTAACCTAGTCTGATACCACATTTAAATTGTACAGGTTGCTGGTTAACTGATTTTCAATTCAATTCAATTCAATTTTATTTATATAGCGCCAAATCACAACAAAAGTCGCCTCAAGGCCTTCATTTACAATTTATTGTTATAAAATACACCCAGTTAAGTCTGACATATATGTTTTTTGATAGACTTACTTCATTTACTTGGTGTAAATAAGCAGAGCAGAGAATAAGAAGAGTCTTCCATTGGAGATTGGTGATTAATATTGCTTTGAGTGGAACGGGTTAATGAACCCTAACTGATGCAGTGAGTAGCTTCTCTCTTTGTAAACAACCACGTTGCCATTCTGTGAGTGGAGAAGAGATTTTACTCCGTTTCACAAAGGTCAAATTATTGGCTTGCATCAAGCAAAGAAAGTAACTTAGAATATGAAACTACAGAAACTGGTTTAGAAACTGTGCAATGCATTTATGAAAATCTGTAACCAAAGTGGGGAAATGGAATCTTTCAGGAACTGATGTGGTCCAATAAAAAAAAAAAAAAAGAAAAATCTTGGATGCTGACTGTTAGAGATCAATTAAAAAACCAAATAATTAAAAGAAATCAACATTTGAAATCACAGCTATGTTTAACATTCGGAAAGCACTTCTACTTACGGTACAAAGTCAATGACCAAGTTTTTCCACAAATGAAAGAAAACTTTATGCAGCTGTCTGACTCTTCCATCATCAATACAAGTTCTTAACATTTAATTCAGCTCTGGATGTAAATAAATGTTGTGATGTTTATAAAAATCATCTCACAGCAAATGCATGTTGTCATCAAAGCTAAATAAAAACTATGAATGACTGTTTTTTGGTTTATTGTTTTGTTTTTTGGAAAGGCATTTTCCTAAATGCTAGACTGTAAGGATGGCACGGGATATTATTGGAAAAATGCAGGCAAATAGTTAGAGTATAACATTTTGTATTGTCTGCAGTGGGCTTTTTGGGATCCTGCGTTGTCATTGATGGCAAAGGATACAACCTGGGATACATCCAGTCCAGCCCACAGGCAGCAGAAGATGGCTCCATCAGCGTCGTGTACCAGAATGGAGACAAATGCGGGTCTTCGTCCCAGTACTCAACTCGCATCATCTTTCAGTGTGATGAAAACCCGGTGAGTGTTTTTAGACTCTTGAACTAACCCAGTCATAATGATCACAAGATGACTATTTGATATTATTATAATATAAATGTTTTAGTTGTGTGGACCAGATTTGGTAGGAAAAATGTGATGTTTGTTTTCTGGTTTCTTATTGCGATAGAGGCTAAGTGAGAAAACTTGTACTGTTTATTTTAGTGCTATCTTCAGTAGCACTGTTAAAGACTTTAACTCACTAACTGAAAGCTATTTCTATTTGCTATTTATTTGTTTGAGATGTGTACCGAATTAATCTCTGAATACCTTTTGTTGCTTTTTCTGGTCTGGTCTGTTTTAGGCAAATCACAAATAAAAATTCATTTTTTTCTTTTAAATGTTGCATGTTCAGCTCGACCTGTAGCAATTTCTTTTAATCTAAATTTTGATTATTTGTGTCCATTTGTATTTACTTCAAGGGCTCCCCCATGTTTGACCGTATAGATGGTTGTGAATATGTCTTCATCTGGCGGACGTCAGAGGCCTGCCCTATCAGGAAGTCACAAGGTAAAAACGTCTGTGACAGTGGACAGAAAATGTTACTTAAGGTTAAACATAGAGACAAAATCTGAACATTTTAGCATTTGCTCCACCGTGGAAATGGACAATAAATTGTCCGATCTTTCCCTCATAGGTGCTGACTGTCGAGTTCGTGACCCTAAGAGTGGCTATGAATTTGATCTGAGCCCTCTGAAAGGTAGAGATTACACCCTAAATGCTGCCAAGTACACTTACTATCTTTCAATCTGCAGCGGACTCAAAGCAGATGTTTGCACCCAAAAAAAGACAAAAGGTGAAACTGTCTCCTCCTGCCAAGTTGCCGGAGAAAGACATAAGATCGCAGGTATGGAAAGAGAGAATTTCTTATACAGTGTAATGTTTAATCTATGTCATTTTTATAGTACTCATGTTTTTGAATTTTCGCTTGTGTGAACACAGGAATGGCAAACCAGGTGCTAACTTATGTTGGAGACCAGATCATCCTGAACTACACCAGTGGAGAGATCTGCCATAAAGTCTATCAGAGGTCTACCAATATCTACTTCTCCTGCAACCCTGACAGGAATCCTGTAAGTTTAACACACACAGAAAATCTGCTCCTCCTATGTAGCTTTGAAGGGGTTGTTAACAGAGAGCAACAGATCAGATATCTGTAAGACTGACTGGTGACTGAGTGACAGTTTTGCACTTGGAGATTTGTGGTTGAAAGAATCACCCTGTGGTTTGTCTCCACATAAATGACCACTGTGTTTCAGGGCCTGCCTTCTGCACACATTACTGTTAGTTGCAGAATTGATCTCTGAATAGATAAAAAATATAAACAAGATGTATACAAAAAAAAAAATTAACATCTCTGTGATTCAGTTTTTTTGGGTTTTTGTTTAGTATTTTTTTACACATAATGTTGGGCCGTTATTTTTCATGACACACAGAGGTCTTCTAAGCTCTTAAGCAATGGTGTCTAATGCTACTTCACTTTTTCAGGGAGAACCGGAGTATATTAGGGAGACTCCAGACTGCACCTATTTGTTCAACTGGCCCACTGCACTGGCCTGTGTCCCAGTCAAGACCACCAGCTGCTCTTACAAGTAAGTAGTCCTCGTGTCATTATTCTCTTCCAATTTTTTTATTTTTTTTTTTTTTTTTTTTATATGTAAGGTTTTATTTTTATATAAGGTGTCATTTGCATGGTGTTGGGTCTGCGCTTCCACAAGCCCCGCTTGTTTAGAAACGTATTCTCGTTAAAGACAAGCAAGGCAACAAGACGAACATCTTTAACTGGTTTTACTTGCACGAGGGAGGCCCCGGTCGGTGTCTAAGAAAAGCACTCTGAATCAAACCGCAGAATGACCCCAACTCTGGCCTCCGCTTGCCGCCTTTTATTGAAAACAGTTACAGTACACACAAGCACCTCTCATTGTAAAGTCCCCCATTGGTTCTACAAGATAAGGCACTATGTGTGTATGTGTGTGCACATGTATGCATGTGCGAGACTGTGTGTATGTGAGTGTATGTGTTTGTGTTTGGGGTAGAGATGGCACGATACCACTTTTTTATGTCCGATACCGATACCGATATCATAAATTTGGATATCTGCCGATACCGATATTAATCCGATATAGTGTGTTTTTTAATCAATAAAACTGTTTTTTTAATATCTTGCTGCATTTTGTATAAGTTCATACTCAAGTTTAAATAAACATCAACACTAAAGCTATTCTGTTATACCTGTATGTAAAAAATACACTGCACCCAAAATATTTCATAGTTCAGCAACACTGATCAATCTAATAAACTTAAACCTACTCCATCCTCCCTATTCTGGTATTTTAAAGAGTACTTAGCAGAAATATTAAGCAACCTAACTAATAGGGTTGCAAACTCCCAGCAAAAAAAAAATAGGGAACCACCCCCCACCCTCCACCTCATGATGCTTAATCAACGTAATCAACTTTAATTTGATGCAGTGTGAAAAAAAATGCACAGAATTAAATTATTTTTCAAGAATAATTAAATAGATTCAACATCTTTCTTCAACAGAATTGCAGACTGCACAGACGGTACCTTCCCAAAGGAAAAAGTACTATAGCTTACTAGGGTATATTAGACTTAACAGTTACTATATACAGTAATGGACTTCTATACATTTTACATCAGATTAAAACTTTGGGTGTAAGATTCAGATAATTATTTATTAAAAGCTAGACATTTTAAATGAGAATAAGAAAGAAAAGTATGTCTTTGTGCCCCCTTTTCCCTGTTCATGCCCTATCGGCCCCCCTGGCTACACTTTGCTAGATCCGCCCCTGCACAGTTACCAGCCGTCAGCTACGTAGAAAAGGATCCTGGTGTAGAAAGTAATATTAAATAAATTCTAACAACAGCTTGTGAAGCTTAAACGTGCTGCTGTTGTTCAGCCGCTGGTTTCCTCTTTCTGGTGCAAAGTGGGCCAAAAACAAACAAGAGAGACGGACTCGCGACAGAAAAGCCGATCAGCTGATCGTTAAGCAGTTTCACGATTGAAGTAGCGGCAGGAAGGTGAGGGAGAGAGAGAGGCAGTCGCTCCATATATCGGTTGTTAAGCTTAACGTGGGAACGCTTTACAAACATTCAGAGATGAACTTACACACTTGCTTTACTTCTCTCTGGGATAACTTCCTCGGAGATGAAATGCTGGATTGCTAGCGAGGCTACAAATACACACAGCAGCTCTATGACGTGAGCGCACTGCTCCAACGTGCTACGGTTATGAGCCGAGTTACGCCGTGTCGCAAGTTTTGTGAGGTGCTTTTTTGATATTTAATGGATCGGATTACATTTTTTATTTCTCACCGATATCCGATCCAGCAATTTACGTCAGTATCGGACCGATACCGATACCTAATATCGGATCGGTCCATCTCTAGTTTGGGGGTGCGTGTATGTGACCTGCTCACCAAAAGGATCATAAAAGCAGGAAGTTTACTAAGCAACAAACAGAACCCTCACATAGATGTCCCTACAATAAAACACTTCAGCCTCCCCAGCAACAAACTGGCTGGAGAGGTGGTCAGAGACAAAGGAATGTCTTTGATCCTACAGTTTGAACTAAGACTTGCAAATTTAAGTAACATAATGACAACATTTAACAATTTGACTCCAACACATGGACTTCTTTTTTTCTTATACTGTATGTAGTTTGTATAACTTAGTAGAATTTAATTATCATTTACAGAAAGGACCACAGTTCAGAATTTTCACCTTTTTCCCTGTTTTCTTGTCAGTGATGATCAGGGTCGCTCGTACGACCTCTCACCTCTGGCTATGGACTCTGGGAACTGGGAGGCAGAACTTCCCACTGGGGACACGAATAAACAGTATTACATTAACGTCTGTAGGTCGCTGGTGAAGCAGAAAGGTTGGTGTAAAGGATACAGTAATGTCATTACATCTAGCTCTGGTTTAGAGTTTAAATATAATTCTGGCCCAAATTTCTGTGTCTTGAAATCCACTGAAAATCCTTCTCCTTGCTACAGACCCATGGAAGTGTCCCTCCACTGCAGCGTCATGCCTGAAGGTTGGAGATAAATATTTGAGTCTGGGTCAGGTCCATTCTGGTCCTACGTGGGACGGAAATGTCCTAATGCTGCAGTACACCAGCGGCCAGGCTTGTCCAGATGGAAGCCGCAACAGGACCAGTATCATCCGCTTCCAGTGTGACAAAGACAAAGTGGTAAGAACTGGACTTAAAAGATGGTCAGCTAAAATGTCTGATGGCAGTCAGGCTGTAAAGCATGCAGTAAACAGTTTGTTGAGCATCAAATGGCTTTGTAAACTGCACATGAGTGGGAATGTAGGATCCATGTAGAAGAGGCTCACTGCTTTTTCACCGTAGGGTCCAAATTTGAGTTATTTTAAAATATAAAAAAATAAAAAACGTGTATTTATATGCCCCACATAGAGCTCTCGGCCTTCTCTGATCTCTGAGATTGAAGACTGTGTGTACACCTTCCTGTGGCGAACAGCTACTGCCTGCCCTCTAAATAGTGTCCAGCATGACAACTGCAGAGTCACCAACCCTGTTACAGGTCAGAAACACACACTTTCTCCTCATATCATCTTTGTTTATTTTGATATACCTGCCGGAGTGATAAAAGGAGAATGTTATGGTAATATGGTAATATGCATTTAAATTTAAGTTCTCAAAAAGCATCTGCTTTCCCTTTTTATTCCTCTTTATGTCTGTTGATCTCTGGTATTCTCTTAAGAGTGTGTAAAGATGTGCACAAGTTAAATATCTATCTCTAAATAGCCACAGTGCTAAACCATGACATCTTCCACAGGTCATTTATTTGACCTGAACCCCTTGAAGAAGGATGAGGGTTACACTGTGCACCATCATAAGGACCAGAAGGTGGTGTTCCGCATGAACATCTGTGGATCTGTGGCCAACACTAGTTGCAGCCCTGACACAGGTACGTCACTGCAATCGACGAGTTGTTAATTTAGCCGCACCACATTTCTGGATTATATTAGCCAATTTCTCATTGCAAAAAATGAAAGATCTACCAAGGTGAAAAGTATACTTGGATTATTTTAATTCTATGAATTTGTGAAAAATCAGCAGTGGTGGTAGCTTTTATTTGGTATGCGGTTCACATATTTCTCTGGTCTAGGGCATCTCTCAGTTGAATATTATACAGTTTGGCGCAGATAAATTTGACTCTGTTGTGCAATCATGTCGATGCGAGTCTAGCAGATCATTTCTCTTCAGTCACTGAGACGATGAGAGGTCTCATTGAGTCAGAGTGTGTATACAGGAGTCACTTTCAGGCAATCAGTTCTGCTTTTAACCAGTCAGTTACTTTATAAAGAAAACAAAGCGCCTCTGTAGTTGGGAGAGATTGCTTCCTTCAACTTTCATCTGGTTACTGTTTAGTCTTGCTTAGATATTCAGAAAGTTTATGAAACACCAAGAACATGCGTCATAGCTGTCTGTCTGCGACAGAAGCAACAAAGGAAACCCAAAGAGACACTTGAATTTCCAGGTTCTCTCAAATTATTGACCGCTCGCTTACCAGAGAGTAAAAAATGGTCTGGATTTGTAACTTTGATGATGGCTATGCTAAGAAATGTTTAATCAGCATCAGATACACAGTGGGGGAGAATAATATGTGGCAATACAAGTGCAGTAAGATCATGGTTCGAATGCTCAACAATGGGATATATTTGCAGTCCTGAAAAAAATACTATTAATTAAAAAGTAATAATAAAAATAAATCCCAGAGTCTGAGCTGAATTTGATCACTCACTCACTGGGAAATATAAATATCTCAAAAAACATTGAGCGGTCAGCAGATTTCCAGCTGCTAGAACTGATCTATGGAATATTTATATTTTTGTGTTTTGCATTTAAAGCTTTCTGAATGATCTCCATGGAAATGTGTTATAGCTGTGTGCATTAAGGAAGGCAGTGATGATGTCAGTGGTGGTAAGGTGAGCAGTAAGCTCTCATACAAGGACCATGTTCTGGAGCTCACCTATGAAGAAGGAAGTCCATGCCCAGCAAACCGTAGACTCACCCACAGCACCGTCATCAGCTTCATCTGCAGGTACATTATCCTCCATTTGCATCTTAATTTTCATCTATAACTACATCAAGCATAGAGCAGGGCTCACATTTTCTCAAACCCTACGTCGTTCAGGAATAGCAAACTGTAAAATTTAAAGTGCCCCTTAAGAAAAAATTCATACCTGTATACATTGTAATACTGTGTGTCATTTGTTTCCTCCAATTTCCCTAAATGTAAAACCTACTTGAATTAATCCTTTATTTCAGAGTGTAAGAGCTTTATTGTTGAATTAGTGCTTAATTTTCATCTTTTAAATAAGATTAAACTGATTACAAGTATTTACAGATTTGTTAAACACCTTTTTAATGCATCCTTGGTGATTTTAATATATTTATTAAAAATAACTGAGCCTTGTTTTGAATGTTTTGTTTGTGCAGGCCAGCTAGCATGAGCTCAGCCCCCTCAGAGCCAGTGCTGATTGACTCAAACACTGAAACGTGCACGCACTTCTTCGCTTTCCACACACCGCTGGTTTGTGAGCAGCCTGTAAGTATGTTTGTGTGAGAGAAGACTCGCCTGTCCAACACGGGTGGAAAAGGAATGTACTTTTGTAATAACAGTTTTTTTTAAAGTAAAGTTATTGTTTTCCCTTGTAGTAAATTAAGTAGAAAAGTGCTGTATAAGAGCTACTCCAGCTACCATGAGTACTCAAAGCGCTTGTCTCATTCACCCTTTCTTACAAGCACTTTTTCTATACTTAAGTGCTTTCTAGCTAACAATTAGCACACCAATGGATGCAGCAGAGAGAACCTTGGTGTCACTACCTGCACACATGCAGACCCCAACCTTGTGATTAGTAGATGACCTGCTCTACGACCTGAGCTACAGCCTTACAGCTGATGTAAAATCATAAATGATTATAGCGTGTTTGTGTTTGCTGTGATATAGCCAGCTGCTTACTGTTCACAACCCAGATGAGGCAGAAAATTGTTTAGACAGAAACACTGCATACAGTCAATACAGCCTGTTGTTGTAGAGCTGCTTTTATGTTGAAAAGCTGTTTTGACATACTGCAGTTCAGTTGGAAAACGGGGTGTGCTCTTTCCTAATGTGGCACATAATTTCCCTGAGAGAAGCAAACTTAAGTTAACAGAGGCGGACAGGTCACCTGAAGTCAGCTTCTTAGGGGTCATCAAAGCAGAGGGGAATGTCCAATGATAAGCAGATGTCCCTGAAGCTTTTGTATAATCTCTAAAAGTCTGGTAACATTAGAAAATAAACATGGTTGAATTCCTGGACTCTAAAGTTGTAACTGTTTGATGTCTCATGACTTAGTATGGTTTTATGTTCTAAAAAGTGATTTTCTTTTCACCTATTCCTTTAATGAAAAGGTAACTTGTTCAGTCCAGAACGGCTCTGCTCTGATAGACCTGTCTCCTCTGATTCATGTCAGCGGACACTACACAGCAACAGGTCAGTGAGATACAGGTTCACCTCTCACACCTATAGATATAGCAGAGTTGCATCATTTTGAGTTAAAATGGGGGAGTACCTGTACTACAATATGCACTGTGTCAGTCCTTCACGGTTTACATGTTCCTGTTTCTTTCTTTTCTTCTTTTGGGAATAGATGACGACGACGGCGACATTGACCCGGATAACTCTCCAGACTTCTACGTCAACATCTGCCAGCCTCTAAACCCCATCCCTGGGGTCACCTGCCCACCTGGAGCCGCTATCTGCATGGATCCATATGACGGACCACCTGTGGTGAGTTCTTTGACAAATGTTGTCCTTTACATTATTTTTAAAAAAAGGTTTAATTGCTTTGATCTGCCTTACCAAGGCAGTGACATCACATAGACTTAATGTTAATAAAATAAAAATGTATGATTTTCATTATTGTCTCTTGAAGGAAATTGGTCGCACCACCCGTGGTCCAGAGCTCAACAAATTAACAGGGGAGGTATCCATCACCTACAGCAGCTCGACAAAGTGTGCCTTCGACCCTCTACAGAACTACACTTCAACCATCGTCTTTACCTGCCAGAGAGGCCTGGAGCTGGTCAGCAGAGCTTTATAATAAGAGTATTTACTTTTTGCCAGTTCTCTTTACCCTGTTTATTTTTTTACTAACTTTATATCTCTGAACAGGGCTCTCCGCAAATGCTGAGGCTGCAGGGCTGCGTCTATTTCTTTGAGTGGGCAACCCCGGTAGTCTGTTCAGATGCCACTAACATCAGCGGCTGCCGGCTCACAGACTCTCAGCTCCAGTTCACATTTGACCTGACAAACCTCTCCAAGGAAGTCCAGGTGAGCTGATGATATACTGAACACTTTCTAACTACAGGAAGTCTATTTGATTCAAAAGTTTCACTGTAACAGAAATATGTTTTGTTTAGAAGCATAGCGAGAACAGAGCTCTGTTTGTATGTCTAGGTAAAGGGGAACTCGGGTACGTATCACATCAAAGTCTGCGGCTCAGTGGAAGAACCGGCCTGTAAGCAGAGTGCAGTGTGCCACGTTTCTGGTTCAGACAAGTTGGCATCATCATCATTTGGCATCAGTAAAAGCATGACAATGGACTTCAAACACGAAGTGCAGGGAGTGCTGATGCAGTATGGTGGAGGAGATCCCTGCCCACCAGGTAAAGGCTTCTGTAGTTAGCATAGTTAGCTTAAACTAGGTATGAAGTTAATGGGAAAAATGCTTCAAAAGACAAAAAACTGAAAGAAATGACATTTTATTGTGCACAGTCTCAAACTATATACAATATGTCATTTATTTAAGAAAAAATTACTGAACAGCATTTTTATTGGTCACTACAGCTTGCAAATAGCAGCATTTATCACAGGAAACAAAATGATGGAAGTTTGCATGTTTTCTGAGACGTTGATGTTAGAGCTTCGCTTCTTTTAGACTGAAGCTGGGACATGGTAACATGAAAGCTGAGTAATAACAAGGAAATAAGCAAAAAAACATATGATGGCTACTATAAAATATGAACTTTAACATAGTGGGTTAAACAAAAAAATACCTGACTGTAGTTGACACTCTATTAGTAGTCCAAAGAACAGCACAGATAAAAGTTTTACAGAATAGCTAATCTTATGTTTCTGTCAGCAGTGGCAGCACACATGAAGGAAAGTAATGATACATTTTGTATAGGTGCAGTATTTCTAATTAGAGCAATGCTTAGATACACTTTTAAAAAGATTAAACTGTTCTTCATGCTTTTAAAGCTTGTTGAATATTTGTTTATATGTATTTTAGCAGTCAGATTTAGTTTCCTTTTAGAGAAATTACTTATCAGTTGTGGCTTCATGTTGACGTGGGGAAAGAATACAACAAAACAAAACTAAGAACTGTATATAAAAGATGGATGTGGCCTCTTTGATGATACCTATTTCAACTCTAAATTATTGGAGGTGAGGCCAAAGGAGAGCTGCCAGCTGTAGCTACCCTTAACAACACACCTGAACCAGTTTATTATAAAGGGGTAGCGAGGTGAGGTCTTATTCTTGTATTGCATAACTTAAAGACTCAATACATTTCAGACAGGTAAAACTAAAATCCCAGTCCTTACACCTCTTACGAATGAGGAAAACAAAACTATTTTTGTATCAAGCTGTAAATGCCCATTTGTGTGAGTTTGTGCAGCTTAGGATGGGGGTCTGTGGGGGTTGGCTTCTCTTTGTCTTCTTCTAAATAACGGCATTTACTCCTTCTTGATAGTTTAACATACTTACCCTAATGCTGTGTTGTCTTCATGACCAAAACTGAAAATCTTTTTTTTCCTTTTATTTCTCTCTCCCAGCCTCGGCTAAACGTCAGTCCTCCATATTGTTTACATGCGACCATTCTGCAGGAATCGGTTCTCCAGAGCTGCTCTCAGAGACGGCAAGTTGTGCAGTCACTTTCCAGTGGCGCACCAATGCCGTTTGTACCCCAAGGAAGATGGAGTGTAAGCTCGTCAGTCAGCATAAGACCTTTGACCTCCGAGCACTGTCCTCCCTCACTGAGCCGTGGAAGTTCAGCTACAAAGGAGATTCGTAAGTGTGGTTTCGATTCCTTAATCGAAGGCAGTAAACCCACAGTTTGATTCTGGAGCTCTGCAGTCGTTCTGCACACACTTTTGATGCTTTTCCAACTTTTCACTATTTATTAGATCTAAAAGGGCCTCATATTTAGCAATACATATGCCTCATATAAGATACATTAGCCCCTTCTAAAAAGAATTTCTAAACGCATGCTGTGGTCTTATGATTCCTCACTCTTTAAAATATGGCACCTTTGTTTCTGTGGCTTCAGGTATTTCATCAACCTGTGTCAGGGTATCCGCGGTGGGCTGTTAGGCTGTCCTGAAGATGCAGCCATATGCCGCCGCACAGCAGCAGGAAAAACCGAGATCCTGGGCCGAGTTTACACGCAGAAAATGGAGGCCAATGGTGTGCAAACCATTGCAAATACTTTATGTTCATTGGTGTCATTTTGTCTAAAGGATGTTTTCACTAAACTGGGTGTTTTTTACTACCATTATCATTATTATTATTATTATTATTATTATTATTATTATTATTATTATTATTATTATTATTATTATTATTGTTGTTATTATTATTATTATTATTATCATTATTATAAAACAGTGTAGACTAAGAATTAAATATGCAAGTAAGGATCACTGATTAGACTTATATTTGTTTGCCTTTAGGTCTTGTTTTCTTCTCTCACAAGAGTGTTTTTGATGTTAGAGAACTTTATCCTGACAGTCTCAAGAGATTTCCCTTCCTCTACAGGTGGGAAGATTTTTGTGAACTATTCAGCAGGAGATGAATTGTGCCCTAAACGCCAGAAAGCCAAGACAGTAATCCAGCTGAGCTGCGGCTCCACAGTGGGACACCCCAAAATCATCAGGTAACAAAACCTCTTTTAGAGATTTTAATGTTTCCCTGCAGTAAAAATTTGATTAATTCATTTAATACAACATTGGTACTAAATTACTGTATGAAATTAACACAATGTTTAAACTGCGAACCATTTATTATCCTGTTTATTTGTTTTAAGATTCTAGCTAATTTTTAGCTAATTTTTTCAGTTTGTTTTTATTTGCTTTATTTCATAAACTTTATAAACTTTTTAGTTTTAATTACTTGATTGACATAGCATTTCTCAGCAGACTAAATGTTGTTCAATTGCATCACATTGTCTGAAATTAATGCATCAAATGCTCCCTATCGAAAAGCTCATTGTTAAATTGTCACGTGTTGTTTTTCCTGACCTGTATCTCTGTGTATATCCACATAAAAGTTGTTTTTACATTGTCTATTTTAAAACCATTTTAACTTGATACTGAATGTTTCATTTCTTTTGGGGTTTTTTCCCCACAACTCTTAGTGGCCTTGTTTTTGTTTTCTTGTTTTTAATTCTTTGAACCTGTCCTCTGCATGTTAAAATATGCCTGTTATGCTTTATTCTTAATTTTATATTTAATTTAATATCCTGTATTCTCTTGTCTGTGTGCAGGGTTGATGAGGGTTCATGTGAGTTCTTGATAGGCTGGGAGACTCTGGAAGCTTGTGCAGTGAAACCAAAAGAGGTACAGATCTTAAATGGGACCATAAAGGTTCCTAAAACTGGAGTCAGCTTCAGTCTGGGAGCGCTCTACTTCAGGTAACCGAGTCCACCTGTGTCATCCACTCATTACACCACCTCATATATAAATTTCAGTTTCAGTCACTAAGCAAAAAACACACTTCTAAAATTCTTTCTGTCACAAAAGTTTCGTTTGTTTTTTTTTCCGCCTTTTAGCCACCATCAGGCATCTGGAGACATTCGTACCAATGGGGACCGCTACATCTACCACATCCAGTTGTCTGGCATCACCAACAAGTCGCTGCCTAAATGTCTTGGTGCCAACATCTGCCAGGTGAAACTGAACGACACCTACAGGCGCAAGATTGGCTTATCCAACAAAGCCAAGTACTACATAAAAGGTAAACAGAAGAGGATTTTGATCTGTCATTCAAAACCCTTTGCAAAGCATGTGATTGGCAATGACATCAATGCATTTTAGCGTGAGTGCTTGCATTTAGTGGTCACAGCATCTTAACGTGTTTTTGTTTTTCCATCAGGAGGAAATCTGGATGTGATAGTGCCTTCTGAGTCGGAGTGTGGCCGCGCGAAGAACAAAAATGTTTCATCCACAATAAGGTTCCACTGTAACCCGTCGGCAGGTGTCGGCATCCCGGAGTTTATGCTGGAGACGGACAATTGCCAGTATCTGTTTGTGTGGCACACGAATGCTGTGTGTGATCTGACGTGAGTACATTTTTTTACAATCTGACTTTAATCCCCAGAGCCCAAAACAGTTGATAAATATGTTGAAGTCTCCTCTCCGGATTGACTTTCAGGACTGTTGAAAGGCAGATAAATGACGGTGACGAGACTCCACCTCTGTCTGGGCGGAGCCAAGCAGTGGGGGTGATGCTGAGCCTCCTGTTGGTTGTTCTAATTGTGTGTCTGATAGGGCTTCTGCTACACAAGAGAGAGAGGAGGTGAGACCATGAGTGTCCATTTTTGGTACATATATATTTTTAAAAATGTATGAAAGCCTCTTTCATAATCTCACCTGTCTGTGTCCAGGGAACTGGTGAGGCAGAAGATCGCTGGTTGTTGTAGGAGAGGAAACCAAGTCTCCTATAAATATTCCAAGGTTGGTTGAGCTAATGAATGAACGAGTTTCAAAGTTACTTTGTATTTCCCCCAGTCTAGAGATCAGAGAGCATACCGCAAGGAAGAGTCGCGAGTGGGTTACTGGCACTGACAGGGAATAAAGCCACCGCTCAGGGCGAAGCCATCGCCAAAATAACAAATGGAACAATAAAACAAAACAAAACAAAAACTTTGTAACTCCGACTCCAAAATGATCCCTCATGTTATTTAAAGGGTTTCTGTAACTTGTAACTAGAGAAGGAATATGTTATGCTGTAGTCACACCTAGGATAATGATGGCTGGAGAAAGCGGCACAACAAAAATGATTTTGACTGGGAGCCAATAACCATCAGTCTTGTTGCCTTTGAAATGGTTGCTTCAAAGATGGGGACCAGTGCGAACACTCGCAGTTAGTTTCTGCATTTAAAGCAACGTTGGTGCATCAAGGCTATCAGTTTGTGATTGAACGGGGAAAGCTAGCAAATGCATGGACTCTGTTTGTGATAATACAACAATAAACAGTGATAAATCGGCGAAAATCACAAATCTGTTGCTGTCTACATACTCAGAAATTCACATCAACTCCTTAAAGAGTCCAGGCAGAAGCTCATAGAGCTGAAATAAAAATTAACAAATGCCTGCACAAATAGTTGTGAAGCAGCTGCAGGACATGGATTTAACTCGAAATTGCCAAATGACAAAGCAGCTTTTTTAAAAAAAAACTTTGGTTAGATTTCTATATAAAACCAGAGTACAACCAGTTGGTAACCAGTGGGGTCGAGTCTGCGTTTGCAACTAAATTTGTGTGGGAATACACTATTCCAATTTGAGCAAAGACATCTGAGTATTCACTGGTGCTGTCACGCCCACTTTGAAATGGCTGTATGAAGCTGTGGTAGTGGTGTAATATTCTAGCTTTACCTGGACATGGACTTAACTTTTTCTTAAAAAAGTAATAAAGTAATGATAATAATAAATAAAAAAGGAAAACCTAAGGATTACATGTTGCATGACCAGTGATAACCAATGATTAACCACTAGGGTTATTTTTATAATTTAGCAAATATTCAAAAAGCCATAGCATGCTACAAATCAGATACTCTAGTGAAGCTTTTTTTAGCCATCATGAAGATGATTAAAAATGTATTATTCATCTTATTGTTTGTGCCTTTTAAATACTCAGGTCAGCACAGATGAAGAAGGGGGAGAGGAAGAGATGGAATGGCTGATGGAGGAGGTCGATGCTCCTCCCACATCTTCATCATCTTTGCACCGTGGCAAGAATAACCAAAGCAACGGTCACATCAAGACCAAGCCGGTGAATACAGAGGGTCTGCGGTCGTTCTCACTGGACGAGCAGGATGACGACAGCGAGGACGAGGTGCTGAGTGTCCCCGGGGTACGAGTGATTAAATCGTCAGGACTCTCCAAGCAATCTATGGCTCATCACAGCGCCTTCTTGCAAGTCAGTTCTTTGTCTTTTTCTCTGGTATCATCTCAGTCGGTTATGGTAGCAATTATTGCAAGCGTTGCTCTCAAAAGCTCACAGAAGTCTTTTATTTCAGGAGGAGAGCGACGAGGACCTGGTGGGCCTCCTGGACGAGTCTGATAGGAAAAGGAAGAGCAGCAAACCTCGCTCTTCTGGCCTTAACCACGGTAACAACACGGCAGCAAACAGGAAACGGGAAGAAGACGACAGTGACGAGGACCTCCTCAGGGTGTGATGTCACTCTGTCCTTCCTGGTTCTCTCCATCCAATCTGAACTCTTCTCTCTCAGTGAATGTCTCCATAATAGCAACAGTGAAATGCCAACAACACACTGAAGACAGAAACCTTTCCTTTCTTTAGGGATATATTTTTATTGGGCTGCACCTTCATTTGGCCTCCACGGACTCAGTCCAGTTCACCGTCCACATATAGTTTTTATTTATTGACAGCTCATTTAAAGTGTTCTTAAGGCTCTTTTGAACTCCACCATATTGTCTTTCATAATCCCGATACTTCAGCCTCGCCACATTTGTCTGATGAAGAACGAAATGGCCAGTTGAGGCTCTTAAAATCGACTCTGGGAGCACGCAAAGCTTCTTTCTAATGTGATTTCCGACTTGATGTATCAACTAGACAAGTCACCATAACCATGTGCACCAAACAGTAAACAATGATACCACAACACTATCATTACAAGAAGGGAAAATCTGATATCATCACTGAAATGAGGCATGATAAGATGTGAATGAAAATTAAGTTCTATTTCTATCTTCTATTTTCTTCTGGTGTTTTGAACTGAGGCTGTGCCATTGTTTTCCTACCTTGATTAATGGTACTAACACTGGTTGCGTGTCTGCTTGTGGACTGGGTGAAGGTATTTAATAAGGAAGACTTTTGTTCCTTTTGCTGTCCATTGGCCCGCAGGTACTTTATGAAAAAACTGTCATGATATTTATTCCCATAGCTTAGGCAGTGAAGGTGCCAGCTTCTTTCTAAAAAGGGAATGAAGACACCAGTTTGTCTTTTCGTGCTGTTTACAGTTGCTTTTATAGCAGACCCGTTTTCCCTTCTTTGCCCTCGAAAAGAAAGCACGATGCCTTCAAACTGATGAATTTACTTTGCATTTTCATCTATGAATCATGTCCAGCAACGGATTGAATTTCTTTCTTTTTTTTTTTTTTGTCTTGATTTGATCACAGATCTTGTAAATAGATGATAATGTTCTATAATATGGACATTTCGTTTATAGTCTTCACCGGTGAATTGTTCACACGTTTGTTTTGGTGATTATTTAACTGCTCGCCCGAGCTGATTATGTTTGTTTCTCTGTTCTGTGTGAAAATGGAGATGGCCTTAAGTATGAATGGATGGTTGAAGAAAGTTGAAAGTGAAACTGGAGGCGTTCCTTTGGATTGATTTGGTCCCCTCCCCTCCTGTTCAAGCCATATTTCTACTGCCACCCCTGGCACTAATGTAGGGAAATCGATTATTTTTTTTCTTTTTCTTGCTCGTATGCTCTTGTACTTTACAGGCTCGGTTGTGGTACTCAGATCTGATTGCTGCGTGAAAAGTGAAGCCAACTTTTCGTAGTGCTGAAATCCGCCCCGTTCAGCCAAATGCATGATGCAAAAGATGGTAGTGAAACTAAAATGCAGGATGTTGACCAATATATGTTTTGCTTTTTTTCACAGAGGATGTCAGTAATAATGGAAACCTACTTCATGCCATATTTCCACATGAGAGTAATTAAATCTGTAAGCTTGCACAGTGTAAACACAGCGTTTGGGTGAGATTGATTTTTCTAAACAGAGCTCAGACCGGGTGAATTTAAAAAACAAACACACCTCAAATACGGTGATTTTTATGGACACATGATCATCACAAAAAACAATTAGGTTGGATTATTCTGTTTTCACTTCACTCTTCTTTCTGATGTGCGGAGCAGCTGAAAGCCAATAAAATAGCTGCTGTTAATCTCAATTTTTTCCCAGTTAATTGGTTTAGAGAAAAGTAGCACACCCTCATAAAAGAAGGTGGACTTTTTAAAAATCGTTTAAAAAAAACAAAACAAAACTGAAAGTCTATTTTCTAAGTTTCCACTAATTAATCAGATTTGGTTGGCTGGTCAAATTGACTGAAATGTCAGTTTAAAATTTGGCAAACTCCCTGAAGACATCAAGTCTAAAGATTTAGCCTTATTACTGCTAACAGGGAGGCGCATTTAAAGCTAAAATGATTTTTTCATTGAAATAATCTGTACTATTCTTTGGTTTTGACTCCTCTACTATAAACAACTGTTTGCTTTCACTGGCAATAATAAGTTTTGAGTTTCAGCCTTTTAATTGGAACAAAAAAGATATCTGAAAACTGTGTCGCTGCTTGTATAACCAGGAAGTATGGTGAGCTGCAGCCCTTGGTAGCATAAATCTTTATCTCTGTACATCAGTAATAACTTCTCATTTTCTCCAACTGGGGAAAGGAGGTGAACAATCCTGAGCTTAATTAAATCACTTTGCAGTGCATCTGTTGATCCATAGCCAGACATTTACTACCACAAAAAAACGTGCCCTTGATCGTATATTCATCACACTAGGTGCCGTTGCATTGCTGGTGTAGATTAATATTTGTGTTTTCTCAGTATTCAAATGTGAGTTTATTGCTAAAACCTCAATAACAAAGATTTGCCATTCAGGGTATTTCTAAAGCTTTGTACACATAATTGTTAAGCAAGTTTTTGTATGATGCCACGTGCCCAAAAAACACTGAAAAAATAATGAGAAAAAGCATTTAATAAAATAATTGTCATTTGCACTGTAAACTTCAGTATTTCACATAAAGGGGTTCGAGGAGTGTTGTGATAGCAAAGAGTAGAGCAAACAAATCGCACTCCTCCTTTTGCTTTTTCTGTTTGTCTCTGATTACAAACTGAACATTTCCAAAGCAGCTTTTGACATTTTAAAACTCTCTTAATAAACTCTCTTATCATATAATCATATTATTGTGCTACTGATCTGAAATTCGGAACAGTGCAAGTATATCTACTTTTAACAGCTTAAAGAATGAGAGTACACGGCACATGGTCAGGTTTCCAGAAAACATGACAGTGACATTGGTAACAGGTGAAATATTTATGATCAGTATTTATCATAAAATATGATTGTAACGAAGACTTTTTATAAACTTTCCTTTTACGTGTTCGTTCATTCAGCGTGTGGTTTTGCTATATGAACTTGAGCTGTTTTTCTTAAAGTTTTTTACCAGAATCCTGACCCTGTTAGTCTGAGAGTTGAATTGGAAGTGTCTATCTGTGTTTGGCACTTTGTAATCATCTCTCCTGAGTCTCAACATTGTAGCACTCCTCATTTCAGAGTAGCAGGAGGTAAAGTTTGTGAAGTTATTTGTTCATTGTTGCATTAAATTTGTTTCTGCTTTGCACCAAAGTTCCCGTGGCTCATCTGCATGGTACTGTACTGAACCATCTCTTTCTTGAAATTATTACTGGACATTCTTGTGCTTTTTTTTTTGTTTGTTTGTTTTTGTCCACAGTCATGGAAACATTTGGGTATGATGAA